>NW_003298839.1:0-52729 GCF_000151645.1 Tuber melanosporum | reverse complement strand
ACCTTGACAGCGTGGAACAAACTTAGGAGAAGCCCCTGGTATCTCACCGGGGGATACACTGGCGCCTCATCGGGATGTTTCCGAGGCGAGTTCTGCACCATTAGTCAGTGTTTCGTTGGGCTGCGAGGCGCTTTTCATCGCAGGGGTTGGAGAGGGAGAGGGGGTTGTGATTAGGGTGAGGAGTGGGGATGCGATCGTAATGAGCGGAGAAGCGAGGTGGGCGTGGCATTCTGTGCCCACGATTGCTAGTGGGACGTGTCCTGATTGGTTGCAGGAGTGGCCGGAGGAGAGGAGGGGATGGATGAAGGGGAAAAGGGTCAATCTGAATGTGAGACAGATGTGGGATTAGCTGTGAGGGGTATGAAGTGTTTTGCGAGCGAGAATGATGTATGATCGCCTAAGCGCAGAACACCACTATATGATGTCAGGGGTTTGGGAGGTTGTGGTATCATAGTCCGAATCCACCATGACATCGGACCGGGTTCTGCATACTCGGCAATTAGCTAGTGGTTTAAAGTTTCTCCACAACCAAAACCCGAATTAGATAATTTGACCAAGTGCTACAATGCGAATACTAGATAAGCATTTAATACGCTTGGCTGGTCCTCTGCGCTGGTAGCTCCCCTCGTGGGCTGTAACAAGGCTAGGATTGCGCACGAACCCGCATCACCATCTCTTTCTGTCTAAAGATGACCTTCGCTTTACAGATCCTAGGGCCCCACAATTCCAACAAAAACTGTCGATCATACTCGGACAGCGAGCGCCATCTCTCCAAGTTGCCCGGCTACTAGATCTGAAAATTTGGCACCGCACCAGCAATGGCTGCCTCGCCTTGCCTAGCTTACTCTTACCATCTTCTGTACTAGCATATATTTCCGCGGTCCTATACAAATAGTCTCAGATTTACACACTCCCATCGAAATTCAATGCTTGAAAAACTAGCCAAACCCTCTGGACTCCCTCATCAATGGAATTTGGATTCCAGCTTGTGTCCCCTTCTTCCCTCCCGGGGAAAGCTTGGACATTACCATTTCTTTTGGTTCTGCACTCTACCTCCAGCATGAATTTCTCCTAGGATCTTTCCCCCGAGATGCTAATTTAAAATATATATGGGGGGGGTTCGGCAGAGCGTGAAACTAGAGTAAAAGCAATTCTTGAACGCTACTGCCGTCATCGGGGGGACAACCGGTATCGTACTCAGCCCCCAACTTTGTCCAGAGAACGTCGGGCTTTACCCAGTCGTTGGTAGTGGAATTCTGGAACTAGCATCCAATTCCCGGCCAATTCAGAACCGCAAAACACTTTCAGAGATTCACGGTCTAGCGCCCCATTGCAAAATGTCACCGGGCTACCCGTGTTCTACTGCGATTAGCGTAGATTAATTATCCCGGGGTCGGTGTGCATTCACCGCCCACCTATATACTAAGATACCGCCCGATATTCAAACCCCATGAGAAGGCCACACACGCGTGACCTTGGAGCATTCATTTTGAGAGAGTTTAGGTGCTCCTGGCAAAGTCGTTCGGGAAAAATCAAGCGCCCAGCTAAAACTTCAGCGTGAAACACCCCAACGACCGCAGAGACTCCCCGGTTGAGGAGTGTGAGCATTTTGGCATCAGGAGATCAAGCTGGGGGATAATTTGGCGCCTCACTTGTCAGGCAAGCATGTAATTTGTCCAAATCGGGAGCCCAGGGGGAATAAAGTGGTAGCGGGTGCTGGCAGCAGGTACTTCGTAGCCAAGGAGGAAAAGACTTGTGCGGAGGCGAGAATGAATGTGTTCGACAAGTGGTCCATGACCGATTCGTTCCTGCTCAAATATGACACAGGAAGAGTAAACACACACCACCATAGAGGCAAATCCTCATAACAGGGAAAAATTCCTACAACCGCGGTCATAATAGTTCTAGCTAAACAACGCCATGCCTCCCAACCAGCTGCCACATCCCACCGACTACCAATTGGGATTACATGTCCATCATAAAGTTTGGTAGAGGCAAAGTGCAAATCGCCATTCCTGCTACTATGTACTGAACCTGGCCCTCAAGGTGGTTGAATCTTCTTTTGAATATTGGAAAGCGATTCTCGTGCTCACCAGGGATATCCGGGCTTTGTAGCCTCTGCCAGTAATGTATGTGCCCGGCTTGAGAATGTGTATCGAAAGAGGCAGAAGTAATTTCCCTAGTATCCGTGTTGCCCCGGAAATCCTAGAGTGAAAATTGAATGCTGCATAAAGAGCGAAAGCTAAATAAAACAGAGAGCACTAGGTGCCGTTTGGTGGGGGGTAGTTAAGTGGGCTGATACGAAATATCATAGAAAATTCTCTTTGGAACTCATATAGTATAATAGGGTGCTAATACTTGTATCAATCTAGTAAACTCCATTGATAACTGCAATCTACGGGATGAACCAAAGACCACTAACCTAAAATACTGTACGGTAGAAGCAAAAAACTAAGGGTATGATATCGCATTTACTAGCTCAGCTATTCAGAGGCCCGGTAATGATAACAGACGTGGTCTCAGGCTAGTTTGTGGCATGGGAGGGCCAATGTTAGCTGGTTGGTTGAGAGTGCAGATGCCGGTACAGAAATCTATGTCTCAGGATCTTTTTAATACTCTGTTACTGGTCAGATTTGTTAGTACAGGGCATATGTTTCAGGCTCATGCATGTGTTTGGGTAACCTACACACATAAACGAAAGTGAAATTCATTTCTTCGGCTTAACTTACAGTAGTTCAAATATGGTCAAGTAAATACCCCGGTACTTGCAGCTCCGGGCTTATATTTACAGTCCATGATTCGCTATGACTCTCAAAAGCTCAGGTTTATGCATACCGGTGTGGAGAATTGCTTGATTTGGAGATGCCTTTCATGTATTTGATGGGGAGGAGGCTCTGGATATTTTTCATGTGTAAGAGGGGGCTTGGCGTGCAGGATTTTCTTCTTATAGCTTTCCTTTTTTTCTCTTAGCAACAACGAGAACACACACATGCCCACCACTGGGAAATAGAACTTTTCATCTCTACTGAACTGAGCCTACATTTCTTTCTTTGATTCCTCTGCGTTATTTGTGAAATTGATCACTGCTCACCAGTCCCGATTATCAGGCAATTACTTTCTGGTATATTGTGAAGGTAAAGTGAGTTAGCGGGTAGGGCACAGTGCGTAGTCAAACCACCATCCAGGAAAAGGGAAAGAAACCCCCCCCCCTGACACCGGTATATCACATTGTGATACCGTATCTGGGCAACCGACGCAAGAAGGCAAAGTGTAATTCCCCTTGAAAAGAAATTGAAATACCTGCGCTTCCCCCCTCCCTCTCTTGTGCCAAATTTTACATCGTTGACGCTAGCTTTTGCACTTTTAGCTGATTACGTAACATCCCTCCACAACTAAAGGGGTGCAACGGTAGGTTCCTGTTTGCTTTTTTTTTTTAACCCTCATCGCAGAGCCTCATGGAGCCAAGGCCCCCACACTCATTGGTTTACCCCGCGATGATGTCACCGGTATTGCATATCCACTAGTTGGTTTCGACGAACTAGGAAACCCACTGGGATTGCACCCACAACTAGGCGATCTCCCGCTACACCCAGAAGAGGATGACTGGTATTCGGTTCTTGGATCATGGAATAGTACCACCGATAATATCGAGACCGCCGACGGGGTAGGCGAAATCAACCCAGAGAATAACATCGTCACCTCCACTGCTGCCACGAATCCTCCCAGGAATGCCCATGCTGCCCCCCCGCGCGTTTTCTGCCAATACCACAAGTGCTCCGGCGCCAGGTTAGCAATCCCCCCTTACCGAACTCTGTACATGCTCCCACTACATGACACTAACATGTACTGTACCACCCCTGCAGCGGCCCTCATACTTGCGCCCCTGGTAGATTTACCTGCGAAGCCCCAAATTGCTCCTGGCGTGGAAGTTTCAAGACAAAGCAAGCCTTCAACAGACATTACCTCGCAAAACACCTTAGTGACCGTGTGGATTGCCCAGTTGAGGGATGTGCTCATGTTGGAGATAGTGAGATCAAGCGGGCAGATAATCTTCTTGCTCACTTGTTGAACAAGCATGGGATTTCTCGTGCTAGGCCGCCCTATGGGAATTAGGTTCATCGGTGTCAGGTTTCTAGGTGTTAGGGGCACTGATATCATTTGCGGTTACTGCCTTTTGTGTTTGTTTGATTTATGAAATACTCTCTCTTTTATTATCTCCTTTTTCTTCCATTGCCCCTTTCCCATTTCCTACCTGTTCTACTCTCGATCCTGCGCTCATACCCCTTGATTACGATATCCATTCTCATCTCTCTATCGTCTCATATCTTGTAGCCCCCGACACCGCCGTTTTATGACAATATCATAACTCTCTTTTTTTGTTTTTCATCCATTTTTGCACTGCCCCCCTCTCCTCTATCTTCCCTCAAATAGCCATGCTTGGCTCTCCCTTTCCTCGGCCCACTTTTGCTCCCAAGAATGCGCTCTACTATAGGCATCTCGTATACAATCAAGTCTCCCCTCCTACAACCCCCAACCCGTCTGGATATTATTGATCATTAAATATTGATGATACGCGAAATAGTGTGTATGAGTCAGCACTTCTGCGGTCACATGGTGTTTCTGGGGGAGCAGACTCTCGCACGGTATGATCCAATCCCCAAGACCTAGTCTACCTAACCCACGTTTGTCAAAAGCCAGTGGCTTACCACCAGTAGCCCTATAAAAATCTCTGTGCAGACAAAGGCTATGTTTTCCGGTTTTATGGAACACCCGAGGTAGGCGATGGCCTACCGGTAACCCTCGGTACCTTTCGATCCCCCGAATTGTCCATGTCACCAGCCCTGCGCGATAGTGGCTGGGGTCCGAAGCCAACACCGACGGGTACTAGTAACCCATTTTGGCAAAAGAACAGTGCCCCGGAAAACACTGCTATACATGAGTAATCCGAAATCTCCATGTCCCATTAATGATGCTCTGATTGTGAATCGGAAAAGACAGAATTAGTGGGGAGTGTATCCCGAGTACTTATGCGAAGCCATATCTTCCTAAACATGTGATTCTAGTTGAAAGTTTTCATGCCAGTTCCCCCTGCGCAATCGCTTTGTCCCAACGAGCCTACCGGCACTCGAGTAACAGGTGACCAAGTGGACCAGGACTACCAAGCAATGTTGGTGATTTTTCATATCTAGACTATCGGTAGTGAATAAATTCACTGACAGAGGTATTACCCTGGAGCTACGAGAATCTAGTCTGCACCATATAGTACAAGGACCGTTTAGCCTAGAGTAAGTACTATTTTGAGCAACACAAACATAGGAGCTAATAATACCAGCGCTCAATAGATATAATATACTTTAGAGGCACCTTATAGAAACAGGAGTGGGGCGAGAGATCGGACAGGATAATCTTTCCCGAGATTCCCCGTGCGAATTTCACGCCTCCTGTTGCCATCTTTGGCTGGACAAAACTGAAGGACAAATAAATAGAATATCAGGGTTCCATACCCACAGATTTTTCCGACAAAATAGCATAGACCATTATCCATAACGTGAAAGTCTAGGAGCGGAGAGAAATTAGAGGAAACGCGCCCTGAGGCCAACTCTATTCGCAGCAGCTCACACGTTTAGTCTAGGATTTATTATTCTTCCAATGCTCTTACCAAATAGTGAGGCAAACAGTCTACCGCTTTGATACCTGTGAAATCTCACATGCGCAAGGCTGCACGGTACTTGTGCCTTCCGACTTACAAATGCCGCCAATGATTCGTTGCTACTCTAAAAATCTCCGGTTTATGCATATGTCACATTAGGATAATTTTCCTAGTTAACCGGTGTTAAGGAAGAAAAGATCAATTCACCAGGAAAAGAAACTGAGTAGCCCGCCGGCCCCCCCTCCCTCTCCTCTAATCGAGTATGATAATATTATCATACCAAATTTTTTTCATGTCGCAGCCTATCTGTTACACTTTCAGCTGATTACATAACCCAACGTTACCTCAAAAAGATATAGGTCTCCATTTGCTTTTATTTAACACTCTTAGAAACTGTTTTCATTTTTGACAACGCCAGGAAGCTAATGCAAATGCACTAGTTGCTTTTTGGCGAGCGGGGGCAACCCACTTAGATTACTTGTACGGTATCGTACACTCAAGACTTGACGACCTCTCGCTACACCCAGACAAGGAGGGGTGGCAATAGACCACGGAAAGGTACCACCGACAATCCCGAGAGGGCCAACGAGGAAAACAAAGTGAGGTCGGAACCAATATTGTTATCCCAATCACTCCTGTCAACCCTCCTAGGATCGATTCCAAAGAACCAAGAAACCTACTCGGATTACACCCATGACTTGGCGACCTCCTGCTGTACCCAGAGAAGGATTGCTGGTATTCAGTCCTCGACGCATGGAATAGTACCACCGATAATTCCAAGACAGTCAATGAGGGAAACAAAGTAAGCTCGGAGAGCGGTATTGCCATCCCTATCGCTCCCGCGCCTCTCTCCCGAGTATCTTTTGCCAATACCACCGGTTCTCGGGCAATAGGTTAGTGATTTCCCTCACCTCACACGTAACTCGCACCTACAGCGGACACTAACACGCACCGTACCGCTCCTTCAGCGGCCCTCATACTTGCGCCCCGGGCAGATTTACCTGCGAATCCCCAAATTGCTCCTGGCCTGGAACATTCAAGACAAAGCAAGCCTTGAACCGACACTATCTAGTAAAGCACCACGATGGCCGTGTGGATTGCCCGGTCGCCGGATGCGTTTATGTCGGAGACCACGGGATCAAGAGGGTCGAAAATCTTGCTGCTCACTTGTTGAACAAGCACGGGAGATCTCGCGCTAGGCAGCCATATGGGAATTAGGTTCGTTGGTGTCAGGATCCTTGGCATCGATCAGAGTTGTACTCGTCTTATGTGTTTGTCTGAAGTTTTTAATAGTTCCTCTATAATACTCTCCTCTTCGCTTCCTTGGCCTCGTGCTATCACCTATCTGTTCTACTCTCGATTCCGTATTCACCAATACTGAGTTACGTCTTCCCATGTTATTGTCAGCTCATGTCTTGTAGCCTTCCACATCTCTCAGTTTTATCACAAGCTCATCTCAAATGTTTGTTTTTTGTCTTTTCCTTCTTTCTTGGACTGCCCCCCTCCTCTGCCCCACCTCAAATCACTACACTCGGTCCTTCCTTTCCTTCGCCCTCTTCTAATTCTCTATTCACACACTGGCGTCCAGCATACAACCTAGCTTCTCTTGTAGTTTTCTCTCACCTATTGATACCTGCGATTTCTGAGAATCTAAAACCGTTTATCTGGCTAGTTGCAAGTACTCTTCCTTTAGCACAGATATGGTCCTTTGTTTTTGCGAAAACCAAGATACATTTTCTAGCACCTGATTCATCTCCAGCACACTTATAAAATACCGGTAAAATCAGGATCTTGAGGGAATCGCGCTAGCACGAATATGAGGGAGAAAAATGTATGCCTGGTGGTGGACACACCACCGCCACTGTAGATCCTACAGTTCGGTATAGTAACATATTTGATCCTTGGTCGGGCACTCTAGCTCAAAAACTTTGTTCTCGGAGGTTTACAACACCACCAGAGGTTATTCAATTGCAGCCCTATTTTTCCCTTTGAAACATTTCGTCGTTGCTACGAGCGTGTCCGGCTTTAAATTAAGGACAATATTTGAGGTTCTGGAACTTGAGTTGCCCTCTAACGAAAGCTAGGGCTACTTCCGAAAGGAGATGGTGCATTTATATGTAGACTAAACCAGGTTAGGAAATCCGAGTGATAATATGTGAGTATTTCTGGTCTCGGCAAAAGGTCGGGGCCATATACGGCACAAAATAGGCAGTGCTACCAGTGATATCATATGAGTGCCGTGGGCGAAGGGAAGGTGTCTACAATTTTCACAGTGGGAATTTGAATAATAGCTGAACCGTGTGCTATAAAGTCCAAAATTCCCTTCCCCGGGCAAGACACTCCAGAAACTCAGCCCTTCGCCCCTTCTAAGATAGTAGAAAACACTCCGAAATTCCTTAACCTTAGAGAGGAAAGCCCAACGACATACCACATGGTTCAATTATTCGAGTTTCCAAGGTACACAAAAACCAAATCACCGAGATCAATAGTTAGTTGCTCCCCCGCTCAGTATCAAGAATCGCTCCTAAGCACCTATCCGGGCATACTATTATCCCTTGCCAGCTAAGCTAACCTGTTCTGGAGTCTTGTATTTTGGCATTGCGTATCACGAAAGCCGATAATCGCTGCTTTTCAGCGTCGTCAAGTATTGAGCGACCCGAACGGTGAGCATTGGAGCACCATCCTGGAGGGGAATACATATATTCACACCCAGCCAACGATAATTACAAGAGTCTAGAATTCCCAGAAACACTACCACTGAAGCCAATAGACTTCACGCAGTGTTATAACCAGGCCCAGGAATTCATTGTAGTGGTGGGAATGATTCCTAATGCTAAAACTACACTGGAAATCCTGCTACCCTGAGAAACCATGGGTTGCTGGCTGAGGGATTATCTGCCAATCTGGAAGAATAGATACCTACAAATTAATAGGAAGTCATCCAGAAGATATCTGTCAGTCGGATCCTGTAACCGGTATGGCTACTTGGTAATTGGTTTAGTTTTATGTTTCTTTTTAAGTATTGCTTTAATACTTGATTTTGTCTTACGTTTTGTTTTAAGTATTGTTTTGATACTTGGTTTTGTTTTATGTTGTATTTTATGTATTGTTTTGAAACTTAAATAGTTTTACCAAATTGTATTACTTGATATCCTTGATTGGTTTTGTTCTTGCTAGACATGAACAGATTTGTGTATTTAAAGACCGTCTAATTCCACAATGTAAAAGGCAGACTTCGACAGACAGTATTTCAATATACTTGGTTGAATGGGTACTCTTTTGTTTTCTCAGTACACCTTTGAAGTCTCCTTTAGTTACATCTCTTACCTCCTCTCTGGTAGAACAGGCCACCTGTTAAATTATTATACCATACCCTGAAACACAATTAGCACCTTGCAAACACATTACAGATCAGAGATTATAGAGGTTTAAAGTCAGTGACCTAGTAAGGTTGAATTTACGACTACCTCTGCCTATACAACCTACAAATGAAAGTGATCATTTCATTGATAAGGGAGATGATTGGAGCAAACTCTGCTAAATTTAAGAACTAGGCCACAATATCTAAAGACTCTGAAAGTCGAATAATTACTATTGGGAACATAGCTCCTAATTAGCAAAATAAATATTACCGAAAGGAGTGTGGTGGTTTTCAGTGTCTCTCAGTGTTCACACCTTGGAAGAATGCTCGATGTTGAGAGTTATAACAAGTAAGATACATAATTTATATAATAGATAGATTTAGTCCACAAACACTCAGACACAGAATATAAATATCGAAATGCCCCTCAAGCTTTTAGACATCATCACATAATAGAGAAGAGACCTTAACAATAGAATATTGATTTTAGTATTCTATTCCACCTCACCTATTTTACTCTTCGTAGTCATAAACAAAACGAGTATAATTCGAGTCTTCCTCTACGGAGATTGTCGAGGAAGTCTTGGATAACACTCATTGTGTTTATGACTACTATGAGCGAAGGAAAGTAGGCAGAATAAAATAGAATTATAAGAACAATATTATATTGTTAAGGTCTCTTCTCTATTGCTTGGTAATGTCTACAATCTTGGGAGGCACTTCGATATTCAGATTCCATATCTGATTATTCACAGAAGACATCCGATTATCATACAAACTATGTACCTCTATCAATATAATTTGCAACGTTAGGTATTCTTCAAACATGCGAACACCTAGAGGTCCTGAAAACCACCACAACCTTTTCTGTATTTACTATTTTGCTACTTTGGGAGCTATGCTATTCCTAATAGTAGTTATCTGATCTTTGGAGTTATTAGAATAATGGCCTAGTTCTCAAGTCAAATGGTGTTGGCCCAAATCGTCTCTCTTGTCAATGAAATGATCCGTTTGATCTGTGGGTTGTAACTGCAGAGGTAGTCATAAATTGAACTCTCTTAGTTCTCCAACCTTAAACCTCCATAACTCCAGATTTAACTGATAGATATTTTGCGGATCACTTCCTATTAATTTATGGATAGACATTCTGCTATATTGATAGATAATCTTTCGATCTGTAATCCTTGGTTGCTCTGGGTGGCTGGAAATTGCATTCTTCTTTCATGAGAGCTAATCATTGCCACTATGACCACATATTCCTGGGCCTGGTTGGAATACTCCTTGAAGTCCATTGGCTTCTGTCATGATGTCTTCAGGTTCTAGACTCTTCTAGTTATCAGAGGATGCATGCGAATGTATTGGTTTCTAGTAGAGACCTTATAACATTCAATACCAGATCTTTGTATGAATAGGTCACGTTACTTACCATAACATGATCGCAAGTTGCTAATCATGTTATCGAGTCTGAAGTATGATAGATGGCAGGTAGCCTGCTCTACCAGAGAGGAGACGAGAGCTGAGAACTAAAGGAGATTTCGAAGGTGTACTGAGAAACAAAATAGGTAACCATTCAACCAAGTATATTGAAATACTGTCTGTCGAAGTCTGCCTTTTCAATCGTGGAAACAGGCGGTCTTTAAATACATAAATCTTGTTCATATCTAGCATGAACAAAACTAATCAAAGGTATCAAGCAATACCTTTTGGTAAAAACAAATCAAGTATCAAAGCAATAATTAAAACAAAATATAAACAAAACCAAGTATCAAACGATACTTAAAACAAATCAAGTATCAAACAATACTTAAAACAGAACATAAAACAAAACCAAGTATTAAAGCGATACTTAAAACAAAACAGAAAATAAAACCAAGTATCAAACGATATTAAAAACAAACAAAGTATCAAACAATACTTAAAACAAAACATAAAACAAGACTGATAACCGAGTACCTGTAGCGGTTACATTCTGATGAAAATAATAATTGGGGTAGAATCTGATCCTGTATTGCCGCTCACTTTTCTCAAAATATCTGGGGCCATGGCTGCCCTTAAGTACAAATAACCGTACTCACTATCTGTGTCTGTTCTGATACTATTACATTATGTCTACCATTTTATATAACTTCCACGCTGTCCTTTCCAAAATCTTACAACGTCTACTACCACAATTACATCACCAATACATAGTGCTCAGTTCTCACTTTCTCTATTGTCACTTGCCTGCGCACATTCTTTCCCTTTCTGGTGATTGTACCACGTTGCTACAATTCTCACTATTCGCAAACGACCAGACATGTCTCCCTAATGAACAACTTGCTACAAACACCGTAGTTGGATCATCAGTATGCACCGGTGATTAACAATACCTCCCCTCACCGGTGCTACTTCCTCTCTTTCCTTTCACTGCCGCCTGTTCACATCCTGCCCAATTCCGCCATGCCTCATTTCTCGCTCGTTCTCCCACAATATCAACCGAGCATATTAAACCAAGGCTAAGGCTGTGGCAATCAAATATAGGTATCAGCAATGTCTTTGTGAAAATGTCTGCTGTCATTTCGCTAGTAGGGCAGTAATGAAGCTCAATTCTGCCTTCCTCGACCAGCTGTCGAATGAAATGATATTGAATATCGATATGCTTCGTTCTTGCGTGGAATTCCGGGTTTCTGGCTAAGGCCAGTACTCTCTGATTATCGACATTAATCTTATGCAGTCCTTCTGTCTGGTTTCTGGCTCGTAGGTCCCCCAATATCCCTTGTAGCCAAACCGACTCTTTAACTGCCTGGATTAAGGCCATGTACTCTGCTTCCATAGAGGACAGAACCATAGTGGCTTGTTTCTTACTGTTCCAAGAGATCGCTGCCCCATACAGTAGAAACGCATAGCCTCCAATTGACTTATGATCCTTACTGGATCCCTAATTGGCATCTGTAAACCCCATTGTAATTCCTTCTGCATGGTACACCAAACCATACTCAACTGTTCCGGCGAGGTAACGGAAAATTCTCTTGACTGCCGTCCAATGTGTACTACCAGGGTTGCTACTGTACTGGCTAACCTTTGATACTGCATAGGCAATGTCGGGCCGAGTTCCCAACATAGCATACATCAAAGATCCAACTACTGATTGGTATCTCCTTCTATTCTCTGTTTTTGCCTCAAAAAACTTATCACTCTTCTGTAGTCGGATATGTGGGTCCGCTGGTGATGTTACTGGATTGCACGTGTCTATTCCATGCGCTTCTAGTATTCTCTGAATATACCTACTCTGTGATAAATGCAGCGTACCGAGTTCGCAGTTCCGGTGAACTTCAAGACCCAAGAAGGTCCTAAGTTCTCCCAAGTCTGTCATCTCAAATTCTGCCTGTAGCTTAATCTTAATCCAGTCCGTTAACTCCTTAGCTGGTACGGTAAAAACTATGTCATCGACATAAAGCACCAGGACAATGTTGTACTCATAATGGATGAATAGACTATGATCGTGTTCACTTCTCACAAATCTATTCTTCAAGAAGAAACTATGAATCCAACCATACCAGGCTCTAGGAGACTACTTAAGCCCGTATATAGCTTTCACTAACCGGCATGCAATAGGCCTCTCATAATCAAAGATCTTTTCCCTCTGGACTAATACCCCTTCTGGTATTTCCATATAGACTTGCTCTTCCAATTCACTATTCAAGAATGCACTCTTCACATCCATACCTTGAATTTTTCAATTATTCTCGCAACTCATGGCAAGCAGTAATTGAATAGTCGTGAATTTAGCAACTGGGGTGAACATTTCCTGGAAGTCAATGCCAGCTTCCTGACTGTATCCCTTAGCTACTAATCTGGCTTTGAATCGTCCATCATCTTTCTTTTGAAATACCCAATAACAGCCTATTACCTGTCGTCCCTGTAGTAGCGGTTCTACTACCCATGTCTCATTTCTGGATAAAGCCTGAAGTTCTGATTGCCATGCTTCTTCCCACTTCTCTTTATCCTCAGAGTTTAATGCCTCCGCTAAACTCTGTGGCTCCTTCTCACCAGTATAGCTAAGAAAGGCATATCGTGCCTCTTCTCCATAAAACTGGATTTGCTTACGGTTCCATCCTGACCGTCGAAGGCCTAACTGTTCTGCAGGATTTTCAATCCTGTCCTGTACGATACTGATGTTACCCTACTGCTGCAGTCTGATACTTGCATTAGCCTGCGGTGTTCCTACCACGATAGAACTTCCAATGTCGCCATCAACTGGTTCAATATTGCGTACTGGCGTGATCCTTTCTATCTGAATAAAGTCTCTATTTGTGCCCAGATCCAGCAATTCCTCAGTTATGGGTGTTACTAATTTCAACTCTGCTACCGCTTCTTCTGCATGAATACCATTTTGTAATAGTCTGGACTCATCAATGATCACGTTGTGGGAGAGGACAATAGACTTCTTTTCTGGGTCCCACATCCAATATACCTTGGACCCACTATTTTCCTCATATCCAATCAATATACATTTTACTGACTTTGCATCCAGCTTTCGTCTTCTTTCCTTGCGTACGTGCACCCACGTTGTAGAACCAAAAACTTGCAGGTGACCGACACTTGGCTTCATGCCCGTCCAGTGTTCCATGGGAGACAGATTTCCATGACTTCTTGAGGGTAAATGATTGTGAACATTGGCAGCTGTAAGTACAGCCGGACCCCAAAACCTTTTTCCGATCTTAGAATCCTCTAACATGCAATGTGCATTTTCTATTAGAGTCCGATTCATACGCTCTGCAAGGCCATTATGTCTAGGACTATAGGGTGGGCTGACAATATGCTGAATCCCAGCATCTTCCAAGTACTTCTTGAGGCAGATGTTAACATACTCTCTACCCCTATCTGTTTGCAGCACTTTGATTTCCTGCCCACTTTCTTTCTCCGCTCGCCTTCAGTACTTCTCGAAAGCTGCAAGCACTCCATCCTTGGAATGCAAAAGCATGACACTTACATGACTACTGGTCTCATCTGTAAATGTGATCATGTACCGTTCTCCGTTCAAACTGTTCATTTGCATTGGACCGCATATGTCTGAATGGACAATGGTTAGAATTTCTTGTGGCTTGTCTCTCGTGCTTGTTGCTGCCTCCTTATGCTGCCGTCTCAAGGTACAGGTTCCACAAATCTGAGACTCTCTGTGGTCTACATTCTTTTCTTCAACTTTCATATCCTTTACATTCCCCGACATGAAATGGAAAGAATTATCATCGAGCGTGCGATGGCACATTCGTCGATGCCAGACCTCCCTTATCGTACTGCGCGCCTGATTACCAGAAAGGCCTAGCTTGGCTATGATGACTGGAATGTTATCAGGGCTTCGGACTTCCTCTGTCAGGAGATACAAGCTTCCACTCCGAAATCCTAGCTGTGTTCTCCAGTGGCCTTTGGTAATAAAGCAAGCATCCTTTGTGAAGTTAATAACATAGCCTGCGTCAACAATTCGCGAAACCGACATCAGACACCCATGCAAGTTGGGTACATACCAGACCTTAGTTAAGGTCATCATTCCATTCTTTGTCGGTATCTCAACGTTTCCAATCCTGCACACCTCAATTATTTTTCCGTCAGCGATAGTAATTGATCGCTCTCCTTTAAGCTCTTCATAGCTTATATACTAGTCCCGCTCTCCACAAAGATGTTGGCTGACTCCAGAATCAATCACCTAGCCCATTCTAGTCATCTTTGTAAGCGTTGTTGCTAGGAAGGTACATCCACCTTCTCTATTTGAATTCTGTTCTGACTTGCACTTATAGCAGTCCCTTTTCCAATGGCCATCCTTTCCGCAATAGAATCATTTTCCCTTCTGCTGTCCCTGTCCAGATTGAGCCACCCCTCCCTCATTCGCTGGAACATGACTAACTCTTCCAAAAGTCAAACTACTGGGAATACCTCTCCCTGGGGCATGAAATCCTCCCCTGCCACGACGGTTTCTTGAAAACCCTCCCTGAGACTGTCTCAGATGCTGTTCGCTACCTGGGCGGTTTGCTGCAAATGCAGTTTGCGAGACAGTCATATTGTCAGATCCTTCTTGTTTTACCTGTCCTATATGTCAGCGTGCAGATTCTTGTAGGAGCCTTCCAGTCATAAAGTCAAACATGACAACTTCTGTTCGTGACTGGACCGCCATTACCAATGGCTCATAAGATTGTGGCAAGCTTAGCGTCAAGATAGTTACAAGCTCACTATCATCAATCCCCTTTCCATCAACTGACAAATTGTGCAGTTGGTTAACCAAGGATCAGAACTGGTTTAAATGTTCCGCCAGATCTGTGCCTTCGGTCAACTTTAAGGCCCACAATTGCTGTAGCAGAACCATGTGTCCACTGCTACTAATTCTCTGATGGACTTCCTACAATGCCATCTATGCTTCCTTTGTGATTGTTGCACTCTGAATGTGCGCTATTTGTATATCTTTGATATTAAGTGTGAGGATGGTGAACACCTGATCATCCTTCTTACCACTTATCCCTTCTCCCTCTATGGCGGCTAACAAATTCCTTTCCTTCAGAATTCTAACAATTCAGAAATGCCATGCAGTATAGTTGCTCTGGCCCATCGCCATCGATCCTTCCAACTTTTCTATGGACTGAGTGAGAGAAGTCGTCGGCATACTACTATTAGCCTGGGTGGCCATAGTACCACTAGTCACGGCTGACATAGTTGTCCTGATTTCCACGCAATGTGTTTTGCATAATCGAATGACTATTCTAGTGGTTCCCGATTGATCAGTTCCGCTGCGCTCCCCGGGCTTATAACCTGATGAAAATAATAATTGGGGTAGAATCTGATCCTGTATTGCCACTCACTTTTCTCAAAACATCTGGGGCTATGGCTGCCATTAACTACAAATAACCTTACTCACTATCGGTGTCTGTTCTGACGCTATTACATCATGTCTACTATTTTACATAACTTCCATGCTGTCCTTTCCAAAACCTTACAACGTCTACTACCACAATTACATCACCAATACATAGTGCTCAGTTCTCACTTTCTCCATTGTCACTTGCCTGCGCACATTCTTTCCCTTTCTGATAATTGTACCACATTGCCATAATTCTCACTATTCGCAAATGACGAGACATGTCTCCCTAATAAACACCTTGCCACAAACACCGTAGTCGGATCATCGGTATGTACCAGTGATCAACAATACATTCCCCAAAATAAAACAACTGTTTAAGCAAACAAAACCTAATAATTATTACAAGTAGAATCTGAGAAACTAAAAACTTCTGTCTCTGCTATGAGTTCTTTATCATAAGTGTCACATCAGGGGCAAGAAGAAATCCCAAAGAAATAACGAGACTCAAAGAAATGCAAATCACTGTAATCATGAATTCTAGATTGATGCTGTACATCCACCCAAGCATTATTGCAATCAGGTCAGTAGTCTACCAGAGTATAGTGGAGTAGTCTTCAGGTTGGATAACATCGCAGTTCAACAACAGTCTAACAAGCTGTTGTCACAGCCTCCTATTAAGTTCCACATAATTTGATATCGTTATGGTATTCAGATGGTGAATGGTGACTTGGGGAAGTTGTTGAGAACTTATTCCATAGCCTAGTTTTCCTCATCGCTGCTCTTGAATTCCGACTCAAAGCATGGTGCCCAAAATACATCCCAAACTTCTAGTTCAACTTACTATCGCTCAGTTTCCAGCATAGTTGGTGACCAGTACAACATGATATAATTAATTGTGGGTGGTAGGGAATCGTTTGGCATGTTGTCTTTCCACCACTTGTTTAGCATGTCCATAGCGTGCTCGAGCCCTTCCAGCAGTTCTCAGCTGTTCTCACTTGTTGGGTAACCTTTCCATTTGACTAGGAACTGATTATTTCTGTGCCAAAGGTGGTGGTCTCGGATTTCTTCAACTTCCCATTTATCCTTCTTATCGATTATGATAGGTGCAGGTGAAGAATGACTTCTTCCAAGGAACTTAGAGTCGTCATTAGGGTGGTAGCATATGATAGCAAATACGTGGAAAACAGCTGTATTGTGGTAGTACATGCGTCCATCCATCTGGACAATGTAGTTTTCTGTATGCTAATCAAAGGATATGACCTTGAAAGATTCTCTCCCTTGTGGTTGTAGTTTCTTGCTGCTTCCAACATTGGTAATAAACATGTTTCCAGGTTCTATAAGCATGTTACCAGATGGAATAGGTATATGTTTGTGTCGTCGCTTCTGGACAGTAGTGGTACTTCGGAACCATCCAGCTTTAACAGCTGGGAGAGCATCATTCTGGATAGCTTGATGGCGGTTTAAGTGGTTATCAGAGGCGGGAATAGACGAGCTCTTAAATAGAATTGTAGGTAGGAGAGGGTATTGGTGGCTGAAGATTGCCTTGAATGGAGACATTCCTAGGGTGTCGGAATATCCAGCATTGATATATGTGGCAAGTTCAGCAAGGGAAGGTTCCCAGTTGGTCTGTCTTTTAATGATCATGTTCTGAATTCCGGTCTTAACTTCGCTGATCTTTCGCCCAGCTTGGCCATTAGTCTCGTGATGTCCAGGAGCAGCCATAATATGGTTGATTCCTAAGGAAGTCAAGGTTTGTTTCTAAAGACTGGCTATCAAGCGTAGATGAGCATCACTGATGAAAGATAATGGGTATCTATGGGGAGTAAATAGTATCGTTAGAGGTCATTCCTGGTGTCTTTAGAAGAATCGGTGACTTTTATTGGTATAAGCCATATGTATCCAGAAATTCTATAGGCTACTACCAAGATAGTATCATAGCCAGCAGACTTATTGAATAGTCCTGCAAAGTTGATAGTAAATGATTCAAATATCTCACAAGGTAATTGGAGTGTGTGGGCTTTCCCTTCAGGTAATTGTATTCGTTTCTTGTTTACCTGCAGAGTTCAAATTGTTTGACGAAATTGCAGAAATCCTTTCGCATTTCAGGCCAGTAAACATATTCTGAAGTATATTGGAGGTTGCAGTCAGCACTGTGGTGTCCTTTATCATGAATTTGAGTAATAACGTATTGCTTAATAGTCATTCCATTGAACAAGTAGCCCTTTGGGATGTATGAACAATATTCACCATAGTGAGTGCAGGTATAGACCATTCCATTGGAAATGTTGTAAGGGGTGAGATCTCCATATCTGGAGCTGTCTATAGCTTTGAAATAGATTGGATCATGGTGGTATCCTGCTATCATCTGGCTTTGGAAAGAAGAGGTTAATTCCTCCATAGGGGATCTAATATCTCATTTATCCTCAATGAGGAATCCTCTTGTTGGTTTGATAGGGTCATCCTCTTCTTCAAAGATTTCATAGAGTGGTTGGCAATGTTCAGGAATTGCGAGTGGCATGACAGAGACGATAGTTTGATTATTGTATACTTGCAATGGTCTATCAAATAGTCATCATGAATCTATTATGCGAGGTTAAAATGGTGGTGCTAACTGTGGGAGGTGTAGATAGGATGTTACATCCTAGCAGGATGCTGCTTCTTCGAGTTGTTCAAGACCTTGGTGCTGTCTTAAAGCAGCAATATGATTAAGAGTGGGTTCAATCGATCCATCCTTCATGTCATCCATCATTTGTTATTGTTCTTCTTCTTCTTGTTCTGCAGTGTTGAAGCTGGTGCCTTTAGAATCTCCAGCAGAGGTATAGTATGGTCGCTAGTATTTGTTGCCGAATGTAATTTCAGTCTCGTAAAAGGAACAGATATCAAGATACCAGTGGGACCAGTGGAGTCTTCTTTGTTCAAGCTCATGAGGGGAGGTACTGCAGAGGGCGCAATCATCTTTCCATTTATCAATGATTTCTTTTCTACGCTCTTTTTCAGCTGCCCTATAAATGGTATAAGAGAAAGGAACGAAGTGAGGGATAGTACTGGTAGTAACCAATGTTGGTTCTTGTTCATAGGAGATGTCGTGAGAGCTATCTTCGCTTTGTCTTGTATAGTCATAAACAAGAGGGGAGTCCAGGAGTGTCTGGTTCTCATAAATGTGGGACAGTATATCAGCTAAATAGTTGGTTCTTCCAAGGGTGTAGATGATTTTTGCATCGTATTTGCTGATTTCTCCTATCCATCATGTTCTTCTCCGACCACGAATTTTGTTGGTTTTCAGATTTGTGAGAGGTTGGTAGTCAGTAATAATGGTGAAGTTGTTACTCATTAAGCTGTGGTTGAAAGGGATAAGAGCATCGATCACTTCAAGCACTTCCTTGTCTGTTGTTCTATAGTTGATTTGTAAATTAGTGAACTTCTAGCTGTGCATTGCTGCCAGTCTTGCCATTTCATGATAGTCCTTAGCCAACCCATCCAACCCCAAATCTGATTCATCAGTAATCAGCCAGATTGGTTCCGGTTTATTATAATCGATAGGTTGTATAACATTTGTGTTCTGGATTGATTCCTTGATGTTGGTAAAGGCTTGGTTGTAACGGGTTCGCAAGGTGCTAATCACGTTATCGGTAATAAATACAATAGTTGGCAGGTGGCCTGCTCTTCCAGAGAGGAGGCGAGAGCTGAGAACTAAAGGAGGCTTCGAAGGTGTACTGAGGAACAAAGAAGTAACCGTTCAACCAAGTATATTGAAATACTGTCTGTCGAAGTCTGCCTTTTCTATCGTAGAAACAGGCGGTCTTTAAATACACAAATCTGTTCATGTCTAGCATGAACGAAACTAATCAAAGGTATCAATCAATACACTTTGGTAAAACTTCTTAAGTATCAAAGCGATACTTAAAACAAAATATAAAACAAAACCAAGTATCAAACGATACTTAAAACAAACCAAGTATCAAACGATACTTAAAACAAACCAAGTATCAAAGCAATACTTAAAACAAAACATAAAACAAAACCAAATATCAAACGATACTTAAAACAAACCAAGTATCAAAGTGATACTTAAAACAAAACATAAAACAAAACCAAGTATCAAACGATACTTAAAACAAACCAAGTATCAAAGCCATACTTAAAACAAAACATAAAACAAAACCAAGTATCAAAGCCATAGTTAAAACAAAACATAAAACAAAACCAATAACCGAGTACCCATACCGGTTACATTCCTCAAAACAAAACAACTGTTTAAACAAACAAAACCTAATAATCATCAAAAGCAGAGTCCGAGAAACTAAAGGCTTCAGTTTCCACCAGAAACTCTTCATCATAAGTGTCACACCAGGGACAAGAGCAAACTCTGAGGAAACACTTAGACTCAAAGAAATACAATTCCCAGTAGTCACAAATACCAGATTTGCGCTGTACATCAACCCAAGCATGATCGCAATCAGGACAGTAATCTATCCTGAGGATTTCGAAGTAGTCTTCAAGTTGGATAACATCGCGGTTCAACAACAGTCCAACAATCTGTTGTCACAGCCTCACATTGAGTTCCACATAGTTTGACATCGTTATGGCATTCGGATGGTGATTGGGGATCAGATAAGGTTGTCGAGAGCCTGGTCCATAGCTTGATTTTCATCATCGCTGCTTTCGAATTCTGACTCAAAGTATGGTGCCCAAAACCCATCTCTTGCTTGGAGTTCCATCTGCTATCGCTCCATCTCAGGCATCGTTGGAGTCCAGCACATAGTGATGTAATTAATCATTGGAGGGAGGAATTCGTTTGGCATATTGTCTTTCCACCATTCATTCACCATATCCATAGCATGCTCTAGTTTTTCTAGTGGTTCCCTGCTGTTTTCACACATTGGATATCCTGTCCATTTGACTAAGAACTGATTATTTCCATGCCAAAAGTGGTGGTCTCTGATTTCTTCAACTTCCCATTCATCTTTCTTGTTGATGATGATAGGTGCAGGTTGAGAGTGGGTTCCTCCAGGGAACTTGGAGTCGTCATTTGGGTGGAATCGCTTGATAGCAGAGACGTGGAAGACTGCAGTATTACGGCGGTACATGTATCCATCCATCTGGACAGTGTAGCTTTCTGTATGCTTATCAAAAGATAAGACTTGGAAAGGTCCTTGCTATTGGGGTTGTAATTTCTTGCTGTGTCTAACCTTGGTAATGAACATGTTTCCATGTACCATGAGCATATTAACGGGCGAAATAGGGACATGTTTGCGTTGTCACTTCTCAGCAGTTGTGGTGCCTCGGAATCCGGCAGCTTTAACAACTTGGAAGACATTATTCCGAATTGCTTGATGGCAGTTTAGATGGTCATCAGAGGCAGGGACTGAGGAGTTTTTAAATAGAGTTGTGGGCAAGAGAGTTTATTGACGGCCGATGACTGCCTTGTATGGAGACATTCCCTAAGTGTCTGAAAATCCGGAATTGATATATGCAGCGAGCTCAACAAGAGCTGGTTCCCAGTTGGTTTGCAGTTCATGGATCATGTTCCTAATTCCAGTCTTCACTTCGCGGATTTTTCGTTCTGCTTGGCCATTAGTCTCATGATGTCCAGGGGCAGCCATAATGTGATTGATTCTGAGGGAGGTCAAGGTTTGCCTCCAGAATCTGGCGGTGAAACGGGGATCAGCGTCACTGACAATAGATAAGAGGTACCCATGGGGTGTGAATAGGTATCATTGGAGGTTATTTCAGGTGTCTTTGGAGGAATCGGTAACCTTCATTGGTATGAGCCATGTATATCCAGAAAATCGATCCACAGCTACCAAGATGTTGTCACATCCTGCAGATTTGTTGAATGGCCCAACGAAATCGATGGCATAGGATTTGAGTATTTCACATGGTAGTTGGTGGGTCTGCGCTTTCCCTTCAGGTACTTGTATTCACTCCTTATTTGCCTGACAGAGTTCACATTGTTTAAAGAAATCACAAAAGTCCTTTCACATTTCGGGCCAGTAAACATATTCTGAGGCATATTGGAGGTTGCAATCCGCACTATAGTGTTCTTTGTTGTGGATTTCGGTAATAACATATTCCCTAATAGTGATTCCATTGAACATATGGCCTTTCGGAATGTATAGGCAATGTTCACCATAACGGGTGCTGGTATAGACCATTCCATTAGATATGTTGTAGGGGGCGAGATCTCCATGCCTGGAGCTATCCATAGCTTTGAAGTAGATCGGGTCATGCTGATATCCTGCTATCATTTGGCTTCGGAAAGAGGAGGTTAATTCCTCTGTAGTTGATCTAACATATCGTTTATCCTCAATGAGAGATCCTCTTATCGGCTTGATAAGGATTTCGTCTTCCTCAAAGGTTTCATAGAGTTGTCGGCGATGCTCGGGGATTGTGGGAGGCATGACAGAAACAATGGTTTCATTGTTGTATACTCGTAAGGGTCCACCATATAGTGGTCGCGAATCGATTATTGGAGGAGAAGATGGCGGGGCTGACTGTAGGGGGTGTAAGTAAGATACTACATCCACATAGGCTGCTGCTTGTTCGAGTTCTTCAAGATCTTGGTGTCGTGTTGGAACAGGATTGAAGCTATGGGGAGGTTGCATCGATCCATCTTCATTGAGCATTTCTTCTGCTCCTTCTGTGGTGTCGAAGCTGGTGTTTTTGGAATCGTCAGCAAACATATAATATAGTCGCTGGAATCTGTTGCCAAATTTAATTTCAGTCTGGTGATAGGGGCAAGTATCGAGGTAACAGTGGGACCAGTGAAGTCTGCTTTGTTCAAGCTCATGAGGAGGTGTGCTGCGGAGGGTGCAATTGTCTTTCTATTTGTCATCAATGTCTTTTCCTCATTCAGTTCTGACAGCTCTGTACATGGTGTAAGAGAAAGCATTGGAGGGAGCGGCAGAACTAGCTGTAGCTATCAATGGTTCTTGTTCATAGGTGGTGTCGTCAGGACTGTCTTCGCTTTGTCTTGTATGGTTATGAACGAGAGGAGGATCTGTGAGGTCTTGATTCTCATATAGGCGGGAGAGAGCATCAGCTAAATAGTTTGTTCTTCCAGGAGTATAGATGATTTTTGCATCGTATTTGCTGATCTCGCCTATCCATCTTGTTCTTCTCCTACCAGGTACTCTTTCTGTTTTAAGATTAGTGAGAGGTTGGTGGTCAGTAATAATGGTGAAAGTATTGCCCATCAGGATGTGGTTGAAAGCGGCAAGAGCGTCAATCACAGCAAGGGCTTCTTTGTCAGTTCTTCTATAGTTCATTTGTGAATTAGTAAACTTCCTGCTGTGTAATGCCGCCAGTCTTGCCGTTTCATGGGAGGCTCCTTGCCTAACCCATGCTCCAACTCCAACATCTGATGCATCAGTAATCAGCCATATCGGTTCTGGTTTGCTGTAGTTGATAGGTTGTATGACCTTGGCATTTTTAATCAATTCTTTGATGTTGGTAAAGGCTTAGTCATGAGTGTGGGTCCAGACAAATTCTACATTGCCAGTAAGGTCCGTGAGTGGTGCTGTCACAGTGGCATGGTGTGGTAGGAACTGGGAGATATAGTTGACTAATCCTAGGAATCGCATGAGCTCCTTTTGATTCCGGGGTAATGTCTATTCTGATAAACAGGATATTTTTCCAGGGGCTGTATGTATCCCTTTATCATCTATTAAATGTCCTAGGATATCGAGCTTATTGGCAAATAGGATTGATTTGTTTCTGCTAGCGTAGAATTTAGCTTCCCTTAGTTTGGTACAAACCAAACCTATATGGTAGGCATGTTCTATTTTGGTGTTTGAGAAGATGAGAATATCATCAATGTAGATCCAAACAAAATGATGGAGGTATTTGCTTAGGAGGTTTTCCATAATTCGCATAAAGGTGGTAGATGCATTCATATCACCTTGCAACATAACATGGCTAATGAAACTTCCGAAGGGTGTTTTGAAACTGTTGTAGCATTCAGATTCTGGATCTAACCTTGTTTGGAAGTAGGCATCGCTTAGGTCAATCTTGCTTCAGAATCTAGCCCGTCTAACTGCATTCAGAATTTGGGTTTGGTTTGGGATAGCCGAGCTGGCCATAACGGAGTTTTCATTCCATAGTTTGAGGTCAACCAAGGGGCATATTCTTTTTCCATCTGCTTTGAGTTGAACAAACATAGGAGTGGCACCCGGGGTTTCTGCTTGGTAGATGACTCCTCTTCTTTGTTGTTGGTTGATCCAATCACAAAGTGGGCTTTTGTATACGTCAGGAATAGAGTACGTGGGTTGGTTCTTAAGATTAGAGGGGTCTCGGAGGCGCATGTGGTGGTTTACCTCTCTCATAGGTGGTAGTTCTTCGGGAATCTGATCAGGGAAACCATCAGAGTATTCATGACAATAGTCGTTCGGCAGTTGCTTCACAGACTGCGGCTCGGCACTCTCCGCTTGTTGGTTTGCATGAGACTCAGACCCTCTGATCTGGGAAATCGATGGTTGAGTCCCCACACCTGATTATAGCTTTGTGGCAGTTCAGGAATAGCATTCCTATGAGGGCATCGTATTTGGCTAGGTTTCTAACTAGCATCTCCTGGGGAGGTAGGATGGCAGAACCAAGTCGAATAGTTGCGCTACAGGTTTTCTGGCTGGTTGATTGTGATCCCTTCACTGCCATATTGACTGGTATGGGTTGGTTAAGGTCTCGAGTAGGAAGTTCATGGACAGAGACAAAGGCATTGCTGATCATGTCTCTTCCGATCGCACCAGTGTCAAATAGGACTCGAGCCTTTTTGCCATTGATCAGAATAGTATCTTCCAAGGCAGTGTATGCTTTAAATGTGGCTGGAGGTCAGACACTGTGGTATTCCACATCGACATACCTGATATGGATTTCTTCGTATTCACTGGATTGGGCATCATCACTATCATTCTCAAAATTCTTGGCCGATGCTTCTTGTTTAATTGCCTTTCCTTTCCGTTTCTTTATAGGGCAGTTCTTTGCCATGTGTCCTGTTTTTCCACATTCAAAACATTCTCCTTTCTGCTGTCTCGATTCTTTGGAGCGTTTGGTTTTCTTCTTGAAAACCCTTGGGATATTGTCTTCAGAGTTGCTGGAGGGTTTGTGTCGTGGTTGGCTATTCCTGCTAGAGGATGTCTGTGTCTTATATGCCTTGGTCTCATGGAGGATGGCGACCTTACGTTCTGCTCTTGCAATTATTATTGCAATATCGTTATCGTCTTCCTCGAGTGGTTCTACTTCTCGCCAAAGGGTACGATGCATAGTATCATAGAATCGTCGCTCAAGGATGTATTTGGAGATGCTTCCTTTCTTCATCCGATCCTGATACATCAATAGATCCGTGGCTACATCTGTAATTCTCTTGACATGTGTTCCATTCACTTGCTGGAACTGGTTGAATTTGTTGTATAGGAGGTTGTTGGTGATAGAAGATTGGAATCGTCCTTTCAGATAATCGAGGACTGTAGATCCTCTTAATCTCACATTTCCGCCATAATCCTTTTAGCATTGGTGGTCTGCGTCGGTTGCCTTTCCTTCGTAGAATGATCCTATGTATAGTATAGTTGTAGGGTCTTCCACGTCTTTCCCTTGCAGGAGAAGATAATGTGTAAGTTCCATCGCCCATCGGTCAAAAGCTTCAGGTTTGAGGTCTTTTCCTTCTCCTGTAAACTTCACTGGGAGGTAGAGTTTAAACTTAGGAGGTTCAAATGCTGTAGGTACCTTCTCTTCTTCAGGCCTAGCCCGAGATTTTCCTCCTCCAGAAGGCCCTCCTCCTGTACTAGCCATATCTGATTCGCTACTGGATTCGGGGTCAATTGGATGTTCAAAGGAAGGCTTCTTTGCTGGAGTAGAAGGGAATTCTCCTGGAGGTTGTGTATCTTCCATGTTTGCTGGTTTGCCCAGCTCCTTAGAAGAGCACGGGGGTTGTTTCTTTCTTGTAAGGTCTTGTTGTGGGATTTGCTTCCCACTCTTGGTCATCAAAGACTCTATCTTGGATTTGAGACAACCCCGAATGTGCCGTGATTCTGCCACTTCTCTCCGCTAGTGTTCTGAGGTGGATATCGATAGGTTGATCAGGCCTAAATCTGGGGACAGGTTCTTAACCACTTGCTGAGGTTAAAAAAATGTAACATGTTTGTAAGGTGCTAATCACGTTATCGGTAATAAATACAATAGTTGGCAGGTGGCCTGCTCTTCCAGAGAGGAGGTGAGAGCTGAGAACTAAAGGAGACTTTGAAGGTGTACTGAGGAACAAAGAAGTAACTGTTCAACCAAGTATATTGAAATACTGT
The DNA here is from genome assembly GCF_000151645.1 of Tuber melanosporum. NCBI lineage: Eukaryota > Fungi > Ascomycota > Pezizomycetes > Pezizales > Tuberaceae > Tuber > Tuber melanosporum. Next base: position 26,603 of record NW_003298839.1, on the reverse strand, counting down.
CTGTCGAAGTCTGTCTTTTCTATCATAGAAATAGGCGGTCTTTAAATACACAAATCTGTTCATGTTTAGCATGAACGAAACTAATCAAAGGTATCAATCGATACACTTTGGTAAAACTCCTTAAGTATCAACACGATACTTAAAACAAAACATAAAACAAAACCAAGTATCAAAGCCATACTTAAAACAAAACATAAAACAAAACCAAGTATCAAACGATACTTAAAACAAACCAAGTATCAAAGCCATACTTAAAACAAAACATAAAACAAAACCAAGTATCAAAGCCATACTTAAAACAAAACATAAAACAATACCAAGTATCAAACAATACGTAAAACAAACCAAGTATCAAAGCAATTCTTAAAACAAAACATAAAACAAAACCAATAACCGAGTACCCATACCGGTTACATTGGTCATAGATATGGTTCTAAATAAATTCTGCATTTCCAGTAAGGTCTGTGAGGGGTGCAGTCACTGTGGCGTTATGTAGTAGAAACTGAGAGATGTAATTGACAGGTCCTAGGAATTGGATTAGTTCTTTTTGATTTCCGGGGGTTGTCCATTCTGTTAAACAGGTAATCTTTCCAGGGGCTGTATGTATTCCTTCGTCATCTATTACATGTCCCAGGATGTCAAGCCTGTCGGCAAACAGAGTTGATGTATTTTGGCTAGTGTAGAATTTAGCTTCTCTTAGTTTAGTACATACTAAACCTATTTGGTAAGCATGTTCTTTCTTGGAGTTTGAAAAGATAAGGATATTATCAATATAAATCCAAACAAAATGGTAGAGGTATTAACTTAGCAGGTTTTTCATAATATGTATGAAGGTGGTGGCGGGGGCATTCATGTCTCCTGGTAGCATGACTTGGCTAATGAAAGTTCCGAAAGGTGTCTTGTAACTGTTATAGTGTTCGCTTTCTGGGTCTAATATTGTCTGAAAATAAGCATCGCTTAGGTCAATCTTGCTTCTGAATCTTGCCCATCCTACTTCATTTAGGATCTGGGTCCGGTTTGGAATAGCAGAACTGTCCATAACCATATTTTCATTCCTTAATTTTACATTAACCAGGTGGCGAATTCTTTTGCCATCAGCTTTGAGCTGGACAAATACAGGTGTGGCACCTGGTACTTCTGCTCAGTACAGCATTCCTCTTCTTTAGTTTTGGTTTATCCAATCGCACAGTTGGTATTTATATGCATCAGGAATAAAGTAGGTTGGTTGGTTCTTAAGATTAGAGGGGTCCCTTAGACGAATATGGCAGTTTATTTCTCTCATATATGCTAGTTCTTCTGAGATCTGATTGGGGAAAACATCAGAGTATTTGTCCAATAGGAGTCAGGCTGTTGCTTCACAAACTGCAGCATGATATTCTCTACTTGTTGGTTTACATGAGACTCTGACCTTCTGTTCTGGGAAGTCGATAGTAGATTTTTCACATCTGATTATAGCCTTTTAGCAGTTTAGGAATGGCATTCTAATTAGGACATTGTATTGGGCCAGGTTTCCTACCAGCATCTCCTGAGGGGGAAGGGTAGTGGAACTAAGTCAGATAATAGCGCTATTTGTTTTATGGCTTGTAGATCATGATCCTTTTACTGCCATATTGACTGATATGGACTGATTAAGTTCTCAAGTTGGGAGTCCATAGACTGAGACAAAGGTATTACTGATGATGTCTCTTCCAATTGCGCCAGTGTCGAATAGAACTCAAGCCCTTTTACGGTTAATCAGGATAGTACCTTTTAGAGCAGTGTGTATCTTGAATGTGGTGGAAGGTCAAATACTGTTGTATTCCACATCAACATCTCCAATATAGATTTCCTCATATTCACTGGATTGGGCCTCATCACAATGGCTCTCAATGTTATGGGCTGATGCCTCTTGTTCAATTGCCTTTTTTTTGCTCTTTTTTATAGGACAATCCTTTGCCATATGTCCAGTTTTTCCACATTCAAAGCATTCTCCCTTGTGTAGTCTCAATTCTTTGCTGGATTTCGTTTTCTTTTTGAACACTCATACTGTATCTTCTTTAGAGTTTTTTGAGGCTTGTGTCAGGGTTGCCTATTACTGCTAGAGAATGCCGATATCTTGTATGTCTTAGTTTCAGGGAGGATGGCATCCTTTCACTCTGTCCTCGTGATTATTGCTGACATATCATCATCATCTTCCTCGAGTAGCGCTACCTCTCCCCGAATGATAGGGTGTATGTCATTGTAGAATCCTCACTTAAGTATATAACTAGAGATGCTTCCTTTCTTTATTTGGTCCCTATACATCCAAAGATATGTTGCCATATCTCTGATTCTTTTGACATGTGCCCCATTGACTTGGTGAAGCTGGTTGAACTTGTTGTATAGGAAGTAGTTTGTAATAAAGGATTGGAATTGATTCTTGAGGTAATTGAGTAAAGTAAATCCTCTCAATCTTATATTTCTGTTATATTCCTTATAGCATTGGTGGTATGTATCAGTTGCCTTTCCTTCGCAGAATTATGCAATGTATAGTCCAGATGTAGGGTTTACCACATCCACCCCTTGTAAGAGAAGGTAGTGTGTAAGTCCAGTTGCCCATCGGTCAAAGGCTTCAGGCTTGAGGTCTTTTTCTACTTCTGTGAACTCCACTGCGAGGTGGAACTTGAACTTATAGGTTCAGATACTTCGGCTTCCTCCTCTTCTTCAGGCCATGGCCGTGACTTTCCTGAAGGTCCTCCTCTGGTGCTAGCTATATCTGATTTACTACTAGTTTCTGGGTCTTTTAGAGGATTAAAGATAGGCTTCTTTGCTGGAGTAGGTGGGAATTCTCCTGGAAGTTATGGGACTTCCATATTTGCAGGTTCTTCCAGCTCCATAGCAGAGCCTCGGGGTTGTTTCTTTCTTGTAAGGTCTAGCCTTGGGATCTGCTTCCAACTCCTGGTCATCAATGACTCTATGTGTTAGGAATACCAGAACTCAATACCTAGAAACCACCCTAAGTAGGGTAACTCCACTTGGAATCGGAATCTCTGGTCTCCAACACCCCCCTCCGGCTCCCTTATGGGGCCCGCGCATCATCACATATATCAATCTCAGTTGCGTCCTGTGACTACATTACCACAGAATTGAAGGTGTTAGAATAATACCGTATACGTCGCCGCCGTCCGTCCGACTGGATCCCGTTCGCAAGATATATGAGAGGAGACCTTCGGCTAGGCCTGGGAAGTGGAACGGAGTAATTACATCAATTACTCAGAGAGTTACTACGCTTCAAAGGTATGAGACCTTTGGCATGGGCCGTAAGTAACGGGACGATTTCGCACAAAGAGATGGTATCAAATAGTAAAGGATCTCTACTAGAGACCAATACAATTGCATATACCAGAAGAGTCTAGAACTCCAAAAAACACTACCAAAGAAGCCAACGAACTTCACGGAGTGTTGCAACTGGGTTTCGGAACATGTTGTAGTCATGGGGTGATTCTCAAATACTACAATGGTTACTGAAACCTACTACCCAGAGAGCAACAAAAGGTTGCCGACCAAGGGATTAATTACCAGTCTAGTGGAGTGGCTTCCTACGAGTGAATAGGAAGTCATCCGAAGAAAATCTATTGATTGGGTATGGAGTTACAAAGGGTTGGAATCAAATGACCTACGATGGTTGTAATGATGACCACCTTTGCAGACATAGCTGTGGATAAGACTGATCATTTTATCAATGGTGAAGACAATTGGAGCCAACTCAGTTCGACTTAAGAACTAGGCTATAAGTCTAAAGACTCCACTAATCGGGATATTACTATTGGGGACAGTACATTTCCTCAGAAGAAATATCGGAATTACCGAAGAGGGTGTGATTGTTTTCAGGGCCCACAGGTGTTCGCACCTTGGAAGAAAACTCGACGTTGCGAATTACAATTAATGAAGTACATAGTTGTATGATAAATAGATGTAGTCTGCGAACACTCAGATGCGGAATATAAATATCGAAGTGCCTCCCAAGCTTTTGACATCATCAAGCAATGGAGAAGCGACCTTAACAATATAATATTGTTCTTATGATTCTACCCTACTTTACCTACTTTACTTCGCTCTTGGTAGTCATAAACGAAACGAGCCAAGTCCGAGCCTTCCTAGACAATCTCCGTCTACAAAATGAATCTCGATTGGTCTAGACAATCTTGAAGTCTATCAAGTTGTCTCCGCCTAACACTACGTTAGTTTTGAGACAAAGCCAAATGTACCATGATTCTGCCGCTTCTCTCCACTAGTGTTCAGAGGTGGATGTCAATAGGTTGATCAGGCCTAAATCCGGAGACAGGTTCTTAACTACTTGCTGAAGTTAAAAAAATGTAAGGTATTCGCAAGGTGCTAATCACGTTATCAATTATGAAGTACTATAGTTGGCAGGTGGCCTGCTCTACCAAAAAGGAGGCGAGAGCTGAGAACTAAATGAGATTTCAAAGGGGTACTGAGAAACAAAGAGGTAACTGTTCAACCAAGTATATTGAAATACTATCTGTTGAAGTCTGCCTTTTCCATCGTGAAAACAGGCGGTCTTTAAATACACAAATCTTATTCATATCTAGCATAAACAAAACTAATCAAAGGTATCAAGCAATACCTTTTGGTAAAAACAAATCAAGTATCAAAGCGATACTTAAAACAAAACTTAAAACAAAACCAAGTATCAAATAATACTTAAAACAAAACATAAAACAAAACTAATAGCCAAGTACTCGTACCGGTTACACTTACAGCTCATACCAAAGATGTCACATCTTTGAAGCCTAGTTATCCTCGGAGTCATTGACTGATTTACTCCGTTCTACTTCTCAGACTTAGCCAAAGGTATGCTCTCATATATCCCGCGAACAGGATCTGGTCAGACAGACAGCAGTATTGTATACAGTATTATTCTGATACCTTCAATTCTCTGGCCATATAGTCACAGGACGCAACAAAGATAAATATGTGTAATAACATGCGGGCCCCATAATGCAGCCGGAGGGGGGTGTTGAATACCAGAGATTCCAATTCTGAGTGGGGTTATCCTACTTAGAGTGGTTCCTAGGTATTGGATCACGGTATTCCTAACACCACCTAACACTTTCTCCACATCTCTCTAGTCCAATCCCTATAAGTTAAAGCCTACTCTAATCTCTTTCCTGAAATTTCCTCATTCAAATGCTCTCTGTTCTTTGCAATCTATTTATATAAATGCTTTTCTGCAAAACTCCTCCTCACAGTATGCCCGATCACTTAAGGTGCAACATTTTCAGCAATTTCTTCATAAGTTATTGTTCTCTCATGAAGAGCTGCCTCCAATCTTACATCATCCTACTCTTTAGTAGACTCCATTAGTCTACCTGAAGTCTTTTCCCCTCTCCAGTAGGTTATATTTTATGCACAGTATTAAAAACAGTTGATAAATAGATTTTAAGTTCTTTGGAAATTTTGCGAAAAGGGACACCAGTATCTCACTGGCCAATGATTTGGCCTTTTTGAAATGTGTTATAATATTGGGTAGCAATTGGCTTGTGCTTATGGCTTCTGCAAGGATTTATTATTGACAATATTTTATTATAGTAAAAGTACAGTGGGATTTGAAAGTATAGGAGAGGGGTTGCAATCTTGCACAATCAAGCATTACTATACTAAATGTTCGAGTACTTTTGCTAATGCGCGATAGCAATCAGTAAAAATCAATCTTGAAATAACTCTATTTTTATCTTTCTCTGTTATAGTAAAAATACTCCTCTATGAAAAAAAAAAAATTAAGAAATAAAGAAATTAAGATAAAATTTGATTTTATATGCAGGCTGTATATTTATAAATTTAAATCTGTAAATATATGTTATTTATATTGACTTCCTACTATATTGATTCTTGGAATCTAAAGGTCAACCATGTTTTTTGGAGTTTTGGTAATTCTTCTCTAATTGATTAATCCTCTGGTAGTCCATCCATCATCTGATTCATTTGACTCCCTTCTCTTGAACCTGCAGCAAGAATATTTCTATTAGTTGTGGAAGAACTGATATCTTGACAGAGGCGTTTATTGCTTTTGCTTGGAGTGTCTGAACAGTTGCTGTACTTGAGCCAGCTGCCCTGAAAATGCTGATGGTATATTACACCTATCTTTAATTCTTCCAATTTTGGCTTCTTTTGCATTCTGAACAAGCATGGCATTGCCCGCGCTGGGCTGCCATTTGGGAATTAGGTTTGTCGGTGTCGGGATCGTGATATCACTCAAAGTGGTTGTCGTCCTTTGCGTTTCCCTGAAGATGGAACAGCCCTCCCCCCCATGATCTCCTTTGTCTTCCCCAGACCCCATCGTCTCACCTATCTATGCTACTCTTGGTTCCCCGCTTATACCCACCTCGATTAGCACACCGTCCCATCTTTTTGTCATCTCATATCTTGTAGCCTTCAACGTCCGCCTATTTTGTCACAAGCTCCTACCTTAGCTTTTCTTCTTTTTTCTTTCTTCTTGCTTTATCCGGTACTCTGCCTCTATCTTCCCACAAATTTCCATGCTCGCCCCCTGTTTCCCCGATCCTCTTTTGATTCCCCATATATGCCCAGTTATAGGTGTCCAATGCACGACCGAGCCTCTCCTTTTGCAAATTTCATATATTATTGCTTTCGATCGTTAAGAAACAATAACCGTTCCAAGTTCTATCCCATTCGCACCTAATCACGTAGTTTATTGTGTTTGCCAAAACAAAAAACCCAAGATTTCATTCCGGGCACTCCATCCATCGCAGCTACCATTCGTGAAACAAAACTACTGCATGATATAGGATCGCGTAAATGCAATTACGAGGAAAACGTACCTAGTATTGGACGAGAGATACCATTCATCCGACATACAAGGGATACCGCGACAACCGGTGATACTCGCCTACGGCGAGCACATTGAAATAAAGTATGGGTGGAGACCGAAGCGAAACAACCAAAATACCCGCAACGCTGCGCCAATAAAGGGTTAAGTGAAACCGATGTGTCGCAAACCCAAAACAGGTTACCTGGAAAACTCTTATTGCAAGTTCCGGAAGAAGGCGAACCTCGCAAGTTCCAGTACGCGAGCAGTGTAACGCGGGAGGTCGCGTCAGCCCGGATAAGGCAGCGGGACACCCCCGCGGCTATTGTAGTGGCGCATATTCTATGATATGCCAATCATTGGTGAGTTGGAATTGTGCCCCTCCAAGCACGCCACGCTAAACTGCAGCCGATAGTGGTGTGATATGTATCATAAATCCTTCTTCCCTCCACGACATAACCCTGCCCACCCATCCAGTGCGTGAGTGGACCACTTCCATTGTGTCCCATAAAGTGCCCCGTATGACTTCCAATCTCTAGATCACCGATAAAGAATACTTCCTCGGGAAAAACCCCTCCCCCCCATCGTCCGGGCTATATCATTTTCTCACCTTCAGTTGCACCAGGAATACCGTGATCTCACTCAATTTATCCCATCGCCCCGTTTCATATAGACTTACACTACGAATCACTCGCTTTCGTACAACTCTTACTCCCTCTTTTGCCGGTCACCTGCTCTTGGAAATATCCTCACACCGGCATACCGAACAAGTCCGGGATGAGATGGTGTCATACTTTAATTCAAAGTCCCTTGCAAAAATAACAAAAAACCTTGACCGGAGAGGGAACTGAAACTTCGGCCCCGGTAAACGATACCCTTTGTCAGGGTTGGAATGCACTGTGAGGTGAGTAAGGTGAGTTGATATGATATCATAAAACACTTGTCACGTTAGGGCTAGGCGATGGATATGATATCATTCCTTATGATACGATATTATAGAAATTCACTTCTACACATGGGTATGGGGGGCTAGCATAGTGGGTATCTGATCCAGATTCTAACTTATCCTATAGCCAACCAGCCAACTGCAACACCCAGCGCAAGACAACAGCCTTCTATGGTACAGATCCATCAAGCAACCCTAAAAGAAAAAAAGGCCAAATTCCACCCCACGGCAAAGCATTGCGCCACCTCCCGTCAGACCCCCTCGAGCAGCTTTCTCCAAAGTCAGGGGACAACGAAGGAAGCTCGACAGTAATTTCCCCGGAACCAATTTAGTCACCCACATCACACCAAACGTGCCGCGCTACAGGACCGGAAACACACACAACACCCAGACGAGTGCATGATAAAAACCAGAAATTCCTGCACCTCACGCTGAGGTTGTTGGAACTCCCCGGCAAGATAAAGCCCGTAACCGCGCCGGAGTGGGGGGGGGGTGAAATTTAAATATTCGGTTCAGGCAAAAGGTTACGATAAATGTAGGAACCCTCCGTACAGCGGTCTGGACTCAGCGTGTCCGGCCGGGCGTTCGCCTACTGCGTGTGCCTGAGTATTTTTGTACGGGCTATGCAAGGTCCAATGCTCGTACTCTTGCCAATCCGAGGGAGTAGTTCCCCCTCATTCATTCCACCAACCTCCCTTCGATCGACAAGCAAACCACGGATTCCCGGCACCCAGATACCCACGAAACCACTTTCCCGGCGGGGAAGAAAAAACAGTGCTCTAGGGTACTGATACGCCCGCCGACGAGGACAGCAGTCCATCCACTGTGGAAAAAAAAGACCTACCAGAGCGGAGGAAATTGTATATTTCGGCAGATTCAGAGATTTGAATATTTTGGGTAGTCAGCATGGGCAGAAGGCGTTCAAGTTCGCATTACATTTTTTTCACCATGATACATGATCAGGTCTTTCTTAATCGGATCTATATCCTCTAATGTCGGGCCTGCGTGGGTGAAAGTTTCCATCCCTGGCAAGAGGGGAGAAAGTTCATCTCCCACTCGAAGAAAAGAATTTCCCAGTAAGGGGCAAGGAGTTTCGAACGAATGAATGAAACTAACTCGCAGATATCCTGATCTCCAGGTCCGTGAAAATGAAACAGTACATCAACCTATCCCACGCCGGACAGCACACCACAGTAATCCCAAACAACCCACCAATATAGAAAAAGCACAGTACCCACCCAATCACCAAGTATCATCCAGTACCCAGAAGCTCCGGATGTGCATCAACGAACCTTTGGCAATCACAACACGTCACTCACATTTCCCCAGCAGGCAACTAAGGTGACAAATAGGATTTTTCATGTAATGTTATATAGATTTTCCGCACACGGAAGAGAGAGCGTTACTGACTCTTCCAAGGACTTAATCCTCCCATCGCTAACACCAGAGTAGACCATAATTACATACTGCAAAGAACACAACCTGACCGATACCCGTGGAACCCCAAGCTTCATTCCATCCAAAACACCGGCACAAGCTTATGTGTGTAGGGACGACCCTCAGAATCCCCTACATACCGCGATAGCAATTCCGGATATGATGCAGGCATCAGGCACTCCGCCCTCCGCCCCTCCGGGAAAAACCGCACGGCACGAACAGGGTAGGGGAAAATATGGCGAATGTGGCTATCATAACAGAATATCACTGTGCTTTGGCAGCCAAGTCTTCGCCATACTCTTTCCTACCCCCCTCGTACACAGCACGTCCGGCGCAACCTACCCGCTACCACCACCAAAACAGCTATGATACCTACCACCGGCAGACAAGCACGCCTTTTGGCGCAGGAAAATTGCGCTACCCACAAACGTAGAGAATCGCGCAAGTGGTGGGTAATCATCGCATCTACGCACAAGTGCGGGAACTATCGTGGCAAGGAAGAGTAGTGAATTAGACTAGACCCCCCGTTACCTTCCCAGCAACCTTTTTTCCAAAAAAAGAAAAGAAAAGGAAAGAAAGAAAGAAAACATCCACCCATCAAATCCGATATGAACATTGCATAGGGAGAAAAGAGGAAGAAGAAAGATGGAAATTTTGATCTGATCGTGGTGTAGAAGTAGTGCAGTAGACTAACAGGGTTATAATGTGATGTTGTAGTATCATAGCAAACCGTAAATAATAGAGCGAATAACCGACCGCGACCGCGATAACCAACTAACCAGCCATAATAAACATAAAAGAAAACAAGAGCAAGAAGCGAGCGGTAGAGGAATATTTAAAAGTTACAATTATTTCTTTTACATCGCTTCTATTCCCAAAAACTACTACTTACTACACTTGCCGCCCCACCCGCCTAACAACGGTGTGGTTTCTCCATTATCCGCTTCACCCCCCTTCTTCGCCCCCCTCTTCTTCTTCTCCCGCCCATTTTTTTCTTTCCCATTACTCTCGCTGCCGCTGCCACCCCCATCGCTACCGCTACTGGTAGTTTCAATTATAGTCTTCGGCACGCCACTAACGTGCTCTACGCGCTCGACAAGACTCCCGCTTCTAGCGATACGCTTATTGAGTTTCTTGATGCGGGAAGCGTTCTCCGTGCAGGGGGGCCCCTCGTACTCATCCCCGGGGTTTGGCTTTTTCAGGAGGAGCGCTGGGTCGGAGGTTGTGGCCCCAGGGTTAGTGGATAATAAGGCGCCGTTGCCGTCGGCCCGAGAGTTCCCGTCGCAGGGGGGCTCGTGCGCTCGAATCACGTGAACGATGCCCCCGCTAGTTGATAGGGGCGCGCGGGCGTGCTCATCGTGGTTTCCGGCGGGTTTGATCTTGACGGCTTTGTATTTCGTAGACTTGGGGTTTCCGGCCAGGTTTGCGGGCCCGAGGAATTTTAGCTGTGGGAGGACGTTTTCCGGGATACCGGTGAGGGAAGTTTGTTGGCTTGAGCGACGGACGGTGGCTGGTGGGTGAGGGTGGCTAGGATCGTTATCGTTGTGTGGTGTCGAGTTTGTGCTTCGCGGATCACCGTCGAGGATTAGGAGATTCTCGAGCTGTTTGTCGATATGGCCGGTGGGATGGGTTATTGATTCAGGAACGGCGAACGAGGCGGCAATGTTGGCCGTGGAGGAGACGGCTACTTCGCCCAGACAAGGGAAATGGGTAGATATTGAGCGGCGGGACAGTGGGGAAGGGTTGATGCGACGGATAGCTTTGTGAACGTCGATAAATACGTCTGACTCGTCAATAATTTCTCTATCTCAAATTAGCCGCACACCAAATCAATTTATTCGCAGGGTAGCCCACTCTCCAATCAATTCCTCAATAACATCCTCCAAGGTGACAACCCCGAGTGCGCCGTGATTCTCGCCGGGAGAGTCGCTGACGAGAACCATGTGACTCTTGCCCTCCTGAAAGAAATTGACGATATCCAAACAGCTAGTCTCCTCTCTAGTCTCCGGCAACGTGGCTAGAGGGAATTCCCCCACCCGCTTCTCATCCTCTGGATCATAAGTGATCAAGATCTTGACCAACAGCATACCAACGAAATTGGCCGGTTCCCCGGGGGCGTGGATGGGAATTCTGGAATAGCCAGCCGAGAGTATCCCATTCATAGTCACTTCGTCAAGAACTGTATCCGAAGACATCGTAAAGACATCCTTGATGGGCGTCATGATGGAACCGACCGGTTTATCCTTCAAGTCCAGGACCGCTGAAATGATCGTAACCTCGTCCTGATTCAGCCTCTCCGAAGGCGACGGGCCAAGGTTCTTGTGCAGCGTAACTAGCGTCTTCAATCCCGCCTTCTTGTAAACCGTCCCATGATCCTTCCCAAGAATGTAATCCAGCAAAAGTGCAGTCGGGTACGCAACCGGGTACATGAGGTACATCAACCCGAGCACGAACGGCGACAAGTAAGCTCCAATACTCAACCCATACCTCACACACACGGACTGAGGAATGATCTCTCCAAAAATGACGATAAGAACGGTAGAGGACAAGACAGCAGGCCACCCTCCGCCAAGACTCCTATCCAGAACGATGGGTAAGGTCTCGTTGGTGATGACATTGCTCAGCAGGAGAGTGACAAGAACCCAATGCTTCCCGCGTTTCAGTAAGCTGAGGACCTTGTGTGCGTGATTCTTCTCCGCGCCTTCCCCGGATTGCTCAATCACTTGTAGGTAGATCTCGTCCTGGCCCATTAGACCCAGGGTCAGTCCAGCAAAGATACCGCCCAGGACGACGAGGAAGAAGGCTATGCCGACATTGACCCAGAACCCGCTCGATTCGGTATCGCCTTCCTCGCTCCGCTTGAATAGTGGGTGAGAGTGTAGACGCGGTAAGGATGTCGTAAGGAGCAGGGCGACTCGGGCTAGACCCGCTAAGGGTGATCTGGCTGGTGTCGCCATTGCTGGGCGAGTGCTGTTGTGACAAGGAAAGAGGAGAAAGAGGAAAAGAAAAGGGAAAGAGAAGAAAGCGGAACCTGGGCCTTGATGGTCAGGATCCTATGCCTGGGTTCCGAGTGTGGCTGCGGTGGCAAATTCTTATCTGCTGTGGCTTTGAATTGAATTCGCTAATCAGATTATTTCCGGTGTGGTAACATCAGCCCCTATCCTATGTTTCGGTTAGATAGGAAACCAGCTCACCCACCGCCACGGTCCCAGCATCGGTGGCCTTCTGCCAGTACTCGAGTACTCGTACTCGTATAGTACCGTACAGTAACCCAACCTAATGACCAAAGACATGGCTCTCCGCAAAAACGTGTTCCCACAATACACGGCGACCGCCGAACTACTCAATTGCAAAACCAACCGATGAGAAATTTATTCGGGTGATACAGCACCGAGAGTCTGCCGGACGGAAAGACACAGTGCAGTACCCCACTACAACTATTTTCACAAGCTTATAAACATTCAACCACCGTGCAGGCATACCCGGTCTTCTAGTAGGGTATTGCGAGAAAACCTCTCTCCCCCCCCTAACCACTGCAACCCACCACAACGCTATAGCAGTAGGATGAAAATAAAAATAAAAAAGAGTCTACTTTCTCGGCAACTCCTTAAACACTCTTTTCAAGATCGCCTTGCTCTAAAGTACCCCACCAAATTCAGCACAGCGACCTTCAGACGCATAGAAACCCTCCGGTAACAAGCGGAAAGAAAGAAACACACCTTATAAAGATTAACAAGCCTCAGCCGTTCATCATCCAAGTGCGCTTGATCGCTCGCTTGTCCACACGGAAGATGCGCCGCCGGAGCTCCAAACTCTTTTTCTAAAAACCTTGCAGTGGGGATACTCCCTCCCTCACGAATGTACAGCGGTCTAACCCGGTCCAAGTTACCCTCGGACCACACATCCATGACCGCCTCTTCCAATGTTCTGAAGGCGTCATTTTCGGGATCGCCTAGCCAGGGCTCTGCTTCGTGGTCTATTTTTATGTCGAGCTTGTTGTTGCTGTTGAAGGAGGAGTACTCGCTGCGCAGGTACGAGACCAGCTTGTCTTTTATCACAGATAGCTCCTGGTCTGGGACTATGCGGAGGGATATCGAAGCCGATGCTACGCGTGGGATGATGGCCGCGTTTGATGGACCTGAGACGGAGACATTGTGGATTGTTAGCGATGGGAAGCGCCATTTTGACATTAAATGGTCTTTTATCTGGACTGCAGTTAGATGGGACCAATCCGGTTTGTTGACAATGGTGTTGGTGATGGCGGTGTACATTTCTTCTTCGGCGGGGGTGATAGGGCGGACGGGCTCCGAGAATCCTGCAGTTGACACAATCAACAAATACCTCGGCATGCCCGCAGGATGAAATCTCACCAGGAATCAAAACCTTCCCGTCCGGGGAGGTCAATCTTGCCAACAGGTTTACCAGGTCGATCGTAGGCTCTCGGTTAAGTCTACTACCCTCAACACCCGAATGTAGATCCGGCTTATCGCTCCCTACTACCACGGTAGCATGGATTACTCCTCTAAGGCCATAGGTTAAGCATGGAACATCATCATCGAGCCAGTAGCTGTTGGCTATCAGAATCCAGTCCACATCACCGATAATTTCCTTATTTCTCCTAACGGCATCAGCAAATCCTCTGCTCCCAGATTCTTCCTCCCCTTCAATTAGGAACGTAATGTCGGCGCCTAGTTCTTGCTCCTGCACCAATTCGCCGGCGGCAAATAGCGCAGCGAGACAAGGACCTTTGTTATCTGATACTCCGCGACCGTATAGATATCCGTTCATCCCTGTTAGTTCAAACGGCCGCGTTTGCCATCCAGCCTCAGCAGACTCGGAAGCAGGTATCACGTCATAATGGCCGTAGAACAGTATCGTTTTCCCTTTGCTCCTGCCCTTCGTTCCGCAGCCGCCGAACCTCGCATGGACAATCGGGTTTCTGCCCTCCTCCGAGGGCAAGAGCGTGGCTGTAGCACCATACCGCTTGAATAGCTGCTTGAGATAGGTTGCTCCCCGACGGCAGTCTTCGGCATAGCTAGGATCGCTGGAAACTGTACGGAAGGAGACTAGTTTGCTCAGCGAGCAAAGGAGCTGGTCATTCTGAGATTTCAGAATCTGGGATTCCGATTGTTCAAGGGCGGAAGTGTCCCAGATTGCCACACAGTCGTCATTACCGCCGGTGATGTAAATCAGCCTCCCATGGCGCTTGGTCGCGGCAGAAGCCAATATCAATCCAGAGTGAGACTGCCAGCGACTCATATGTTCGAAGCGTTGGTTCCATTTCTGTCGACGCTGTTGTCAGCGCGTATCGTCTATAGGTGAGGTGGGATAATACCCTCGAATACCCACTAGCACTCCCGCTAAAGATGTAATTCCCCATAACAGACATGGTCAAGACATCGTCGCAATGGGTTTTGAGACTGCGAATCAATTGCAAAGTGTCCAAATCCCAAATGCATATTTCGCCATCGGTCAATCCGCAGTAAAGCATCGTGTCGTTGACCGCCATACTCAGTACTCCAGAATCACCCGCGCTCAAGTTCGCAGCGCTTGTGATCGCGCTCGTCACCGGATTAATGGTCCATAGTTTGACCACCCCGTCCCCACCCCCAGATAGCAGCATCTCCCCTCCGTCACCCTTGATTTCCCACCCGGATGGAAGGGTAATGAGAAGCATGCAGTAAACGTATCCGTAGTGAGCATACTGCACAATATTCTCTGGATCAACCTCCAACAGCCTCGAGCTGGGCGGCACAACCTTCGACGCCGGCCTGGGTGTAGTCCTCCCACCGGGACCTTTGGAATCGAAGAATCGGTGGTTACGGTGTGAAGGGTGCGAAGTCAAAGTAGGCCTGGGTCGCGAATCTTTCACTTTAAGGTCATACCACTAGGCCGCAATCAGCCAATTGCTGCTCACCCTGCCCCTGCCGGGCAACGAGGGTGCCAGTTACCTGAATACTAGTATTTTGGGCGCCAAAGTACGCAGTTTGCAGCGCTGAGGAATAGACGACGCAGAATACATCCCCGACGTCGAAAGTAGAGTAGATACTGTAAAGGTTCTCGAAGGTTTTCGCATTCCACACCTGGAAACACGGTCAGTGCTCCAATGTTGACCCGCGCCTCCGGTGTGAACACCCAACTCGGTCGGCCTACATTGATAATTGCATCTCCAGCACTGGAGAACAAAACCGACTGATCGTCTGAGAGGTGAAGACACAAAACGCTCCCCTGATGTGCATGTACACTCTTGACAAGTTGAAAAGTTTCAATGGACCACACCTATCATCCATTCAATGTTAGCTCATCACCACGCTCGACAACGCCAAGGGAAGGGGGAAAACAAAAAAACAGAAAAAACAGAAAAAAACAGAAAAAAGCCAACCAAAATCTCCCCGCTCTGACTGCCTGCATAAATCAACTCATCAGATACACAAAATGATAAAATGCTCCCATTATGCTTGACCCGATGCAACAGCGATGGGACTTCCACCTCAATAGCTCCCTCCTTCTCTTTCTTAGCGGAAGGATTAATTGGGAAGCCAGAGCTATCTGTTTGCAAGGATTCAGGCTTGTATTAGCTTAAGCGAAGCCCCAAAATAAGCGAGGGACGGGGAACCGATAAGGAAAGAGCGAGCAAATCAGTGGACAAGCTTACCGAGGAAGCGGGGCAACGGGGTGCCTACTCGGCTCCCATTATTCGGGGATAATACTCGTAGGCCGTCCATAATGGATGTATCGATGAGCACTGGTGGTGATTCTTGTAAGGGTCTCTCTGTTGCCAACGCTGCGTGGGCAGGCAGGTGTTGTTGCTGCGTGCCTTGGGCGGCTTGGGCCAACCGGGATGTTGGAAGACGCCACGAAAAGCACGTTATCGGTTGGGGGGTTTTTCCGGAGGGAACGAGCGGGCAACTGTGATACTGTAGCTTTTCGGGATGGTGACCCGGAGGCCAAGTACGGCACGGTCGAGCAGGGCAACCAAGCAAAGCAGAGGGCAGAAGCGGAAAGGAGAGGGAGCTGGATGGACAGGATAGGTACAGGTAGACAAAATAAAGAGGAGCATCGGTATCATCCACGTACCGCAGAAAGGGGATTCTGCCGGGGTGCGTTTGTTCTTCCCCAGCAGTTAGAATTTGGTTAACCTCCTGTCAACACTGCCGTCGTATGAGATGATCAGACGACGGCACATGATTTCCGAGCCATTCGCTCGCTCAGCCGGGGGTCATCTCCTCCATCCTCTCCATCTTCTCCCCTTTTTTCCACCGTTTCTCCCCCTTTCCGTTTTTTCTTCTCCGTGCATGTCTCGCTTGCCCCGCCCGGGAACGACCCCGGAGGAACGCACTTTGTAGCTGAAGGACAAGCCACACGTAAATTGGAACCGCAAACGAGTGACGTACTGTGTTTTTTATAGGTTGCCCGGGACCTTTCGCAGACGGGGTTAGACCTTGGTGGCCAAATGGAGTTGAATCAAAGTTTGGCGTAGGAAAGATCAGGGATCGGGGGGATCGGTTGGCTCAGGTGCTGAGACGGAGCCGGTACCGGTACTTGGCAGTTGATTGGGTTAATCGGTGCGGTGCTGGTACTGATACAAGTACCGGTACATGAGTTAGGCAGGTTACACGAGACGAGTGAGACTTGGGTGGGAGTCACGGGAGAAGCAGGAACCTGCAACTGCCCGAGTACGAGCACAGTGCGCCGGTACCGTACCGTAGCTTGGCTTACCGGTACTCGTAATGTCGAAGCGTTTTTAGAAAAGACTGCTCTTGCATACCCCCAAAAATTGGCCATTCTGCTTGGATCTTGGTGGTATGCAGTAGCAGTCCTTTTTAAAAACGCTTCGACACTACGAGTACTCGAGTACCGGTACATGTTGGGCCCCGCCCGGATCAACATCTAGCCAAGCCTGCAGCGTCCGTGTTGCTAGGTCCCGCGTTTAGTCGTTCCGGCAAAATGTTACTCGAGTGCCGTGCAGCAACTTTGCCTTGATTAGCATGCAATTCCACTGGCTATTACCCGGGGGATCTCGCTGCCTGCATGCGTCCCGCTGCGAGCTAGTTTACCAGATACCCGTACCGGCATCGGACTGACAATGCATGAAGCAGTCATCTTGCATCTACCTAGGGGGCTATGCTACAAGGAGCGAGAGCCTCAAACAGTACTAGAGTGAGAGTAGAGGGAATCACGTGACATAACATTTCCTGTTGGCATGGTTGATATTATGTGGAAACCCCAGACAAACCTCCCCTCTTGGCAATGTCTTGGGCTTGTCATCTAGAACTCCTGCCCTTGGACTTTTTAGAATGGTTTCTGCAACATGTATCGCACTTGTACTCGTACCATCAGGAACATCTGCTGCTCTTCCGAATCCCCTCTTGTGTTGAGCGTCAGCCGAGACCTTCAGGTTTCGTTTCCTTTTTTTTTGCGCGCTTTTATTTTTTCGCTGCCATGATGCCCAATCGGTCAATTGTGGGATCAATTTGGATAATTTCCTACCTTGTTGAGGCACCGATGGTCGGTGGAGGGAGAGAAGGGGTGGATGTTCCACTAGATCCTGAGGATAGCAAACATCCCCGAGTTATAGACCGCAATAAGCACCCTCGAATCGCAGCCTCGTAATATACGTGGGCGGAAGAGAGACGCCTAAGGACTCTACTCCGTACAATAATAGCTGTAAATTTAAACGGTCAGAGCCGACAAATTCTAGTCCCTCCGCCTGACATTACCCGGCTATTACCGAAAGAACCCGAAAACAATAAGCCATGTAGAATTCAGCTCTCAGTTTCCACTGTACGTGCGATAAATTATCGGCGGGCCGCCGGTATCGCAATTCACTACCTTTTTTATGGTGCGAAGAGATGAGAGGGGTGAGCTCATCACCATGCTTGGGGCATATCTTCATCCGCTAACCACAATTTGCATCAACAACTTTCTAAATCCTGTTGTTCCTTATAAGTAGTAGCGGTTTTTGATATTTTCGCTTAGTGGCTTGCTCATGATTGTGAACATGGATGGCGAACAAACGCTCCTCGTCTTCGCGCAATAACTGTGACGTGGCGGTAATGTTTGTGCGGTACGCCTTTTAAGCTCCCAACACACACTGTACTGTACATTACCACCCCACACTACCAAAAGAGCCAGCTGCCCTCACCGAATACTGAGTATCGTATACAGTGGCGCAATCCCGATTACGCTCCCTCCGAGTCTTGTGGCCGGGGTATGGTACAAGTAATGTCATATCACATCGGACCGGATCGGAGGGGTATGAGTACGATACCGTGCTATTGTGGGGGGGCGGGGGGGGGGGTGAGTGGATATCATAAATTAATACTTGTATCATACCCACGAAAATATTTACCTTGTTCTGGTATGATACCGGTATTTCAAGATGTCGGAAAGTTAGCGGGCCCGTGAATCCATTAATAAGGAAGCCCTCCAAACCTACATTATGGATATGTACAGTACCTGTAGTTTTATGTTAGCCCACGCCGGAACCGGTATCTTACTGTACTCGTGCGACTCCGCGTGCTGTACCATACACGTACAGGAAATCACAAACATACACGCCTCCGAAAACTAAAGAAAAAATCCACCTCCCCAATCAGCACTTGAAAAGGGCTCCCTCCACCCAGGTACCGCCTATGCTGCTAACCCAGACATCAAAATCCTGAGCCTCAATAGATATGCACAAAACCGGCGGCCTGAACATATTCGGGGGGGGGTCGTTGCTATCATCTAAGGGAGCAGGCTGAACCCCAGGCCTCCAGCAAGCCACAGCCAACGAGAACCGGCTGGTTCGGGGCTAGGGTACTGCACCGGCGCGGACCCGATAAGGCAGGATAGACTGGGGTGCGTTTATTCACGCGTAACTTACGGACTATTCCGCGAAAAAATAAGGTTGCGAAAAAAAGTTGCCTGCTTGTTAAAGCGCGCACTGGTCGCCGCGGTATACAGTTAATTGCGCAGTGCTGTAGAGTTCATGAGGGGAAGAAAGTATCATATCGTAAGTGGTAGTTGGGGTTGGATGGTCTGAGAGGCACGGCGGGAATAAAGCACACCTGAGCGTGATAACCTATCGTCGCAGAAATGATGACATTATCCATGAGCGAGTGCGCAAAGCTCAGGCCAGCAGTGTAAGAACGAATCATATAATCCGGCCGGCGGAGGCACAGCATCATATGTAAGGCCCTCCGAGCAAGGTGCAAGTAATACGAGTGATCATGTATGACTATCGGAAGGTTAGAACCGGCTGGTGGGAGTTTCACTCAGGATCTTAGAGCTATGATACTCGAAAACACTACCTCACCAGCCGAGACTCTTTGGACAACCCCAGTGCCAAAGCGCAGCTGGTATATCGATGGCTAGTACGGCACATAACGCCAACCCGTAAATTCCAAGTTATCGTACTTCGACTTCGCTTGCACGCACGGAAATTAATCTCGGGGAGATTGATACTGCTCCGGTCCTGCGAACCGCAATTGTTTTTAGTGTACAGTACCCCAAAGCCCACCCACTCAATACCTCCGACTTTGACGAAAGTGCTGAACAAGTAATTGCCCATGATGGCTTAGAAAGTGATGCTGGCGGCCCGACATGATTTATATAGATAGGAAAAGGCTAGGCGAGGTATCCTAGTGTTCATTTTGGTGTCTTCCTTCCTTCCTTCCTTTTTTTCCCTTTTGAAGAGTTCAGGCTCACGCTGAGGATGTTAGGCCGACACCGGATATTACAAGAAGCGTGGATTTCCATTTGCTTGGTTGGCTAGTGGGTGGTTTTATACGGCCTTCCTCTCTCTTTTATTCTGACTTGTTTCTCGCTCCCTGTTGTGTTTTGCCACTTGTTTTTTTTCCCTCCGATCTGCTTCGCCGCGTGAAAACTGGGTAGATTGGTGGGGTGGATGAGAAGCTAGTATCAATATCGTACAAGGTGCGTTGCTTTGTGATCCGTAATTGTTGTGTGGATTTCCTCATCTTGAACTGACAAGCTAGATCACAAAGAATCACTCTCGTCTGGGATTTGACCTGCCGGGTACGTTACTCTGCTCTGGACGCTCTGCGCTCGCATGGTGCATCTAGTATACGCGATACACTCATAAACCTTGTCAAACTTGCAGCTCTGCTGCCACCGATCCATCTTCCTACTTTCTCCTGGCGACCTTCTTTCCCCCGTTCACAACTACTACCTTCCCATCACCGCAGCAATGAACGGAGTAGAAACCTCACCACCCCCTGGCAATTTCGGGCTCAACTACTTCACCGGGGCAATCTCGGAATTTATAAAAATCCCACGGCTGGGAAATCTCATCCTCACGGGAGATTCGTCGTCACTCGCATGCGGCGCTCGCCAAGAGTACTCAGCTTGTCCACCCCAGGACTCTTCCCGGGCCTCTATAGTAGGCTTCATCAACAGGGTTTCTAAAATATGGGACTCCTCGCGGGAGATGGACTCTGCCGTGCCCATACCGCAAAAGCTGCATTGTTGCATAGTCGGGCTACTGGTGTCGGGTTTGCTATTCCTATACGTAAGGCTTGTGCTTGGTGCTTGGAGGCGTAGGAAGATGCGTGGGAAGAAGATAGACAGGGTGGAGAATAGGGAGGAGAGCGATGTGGGTGTGGGCAGAGGAAAGAGAAGTGCGCCGGCGGGGAGGGAAGATTACAGTGATTGCCGGTGGGAGAGTGATGAAGAGAGTGGGTGTGGGGATATGCCGAATGATTTTTTGGAGAATAGTGCAGAAGACGTTGCCAAAGTGGCTTCGGGGAGCTGTTCGGGCGAGAATGTGGGTGTGAGAATTGATGGCGCCATAGAGGCGGAGGAGGGAGAGGGGTCGGTGTTGGTGGAGGTATGTGAAGAAGAAAGGAGAGGGAAAGAGGAACTTGAGGAAGGGATGGCAGAGGAAGAAGATAGGAAACAAGGTGGTAATGGGGGGGGAGGACCCGGTGGGGGGAAGTTGCAAGAAACCGAGGCTGTAGAGGAGGATGAGAGAGCATATGAGGAGGCGGGATATGAGAGGGGATGTGAGAATAAGGAGAAAAGTAAGAATGAGAAAGGGGATGGGGGTGAGGAGAATGGGGAGGACAAGGAGAAATATGGAAACAAGCAGGAAGATAAGGATAAGGGTGATGAGTATGAGAAGAAAGAGGGCAGGGAAGAGGGTGGGGGTAGAGAGGAAGGCGGGAGTGGTGAGGAAGCTGGGGATAAGGAATATGGGAATGGAGAGAAAGGTGGGCCCGAGGAGGGTGAGGCCAAAAGGGGTAATGAGACGCCTGGGGTGGGGGGTAGCCAGGGGGAACCTGGGGATAATGTTATCAAAAGGAGAGAAAATCCCGAGGAAAAAAGGTCTACGCTTAGGCCGATTTTGTGTGAGAACATAATTGGGGAGGAGAGGGAGGAGGGAGGAGGTGTGGAATTACCCTTATAAACCGTGCACGTTGGCTGGTATGATAGCTAAACTGGGTGGTATGGGCTGAGATTGTCGACCATGGTGTATAGTTGATTATGGATTGGGGTGTGGTTATCACGTCAGAATACATGCCAGTTATTACATAAACCCAGTTTCTGTTCAGATTCCACTTGTGAGGTGAGGTGGGCCCGGAGCACAATATTTGGTTTAGGAAGTGAAATCTCCCGCAATTAGCGAGCGCATACTATACGGCTGCGGAAAAGGGGCTAACTTATGTGAAGTGAAAGGGATAAGGGCCTTGATATTTCACAAGGTGCCTTCACCCGCATATATGCTTTTGGGAGGACCCCGGGGCTAAAACTAATGCGAGCGGGAGAGAAAACCCCGAAGTAAAAGGAGGGTGTGGAAGGAGGAGGGTTAAAGAAAAGGGCAGGGCGAGGAGAATGAGTACAGTTTGATATGGCTGGTGGGCTTTAGATGTGTCTAGTGGGATTGCCGAAGTGCTAGACTAGTAAGGGAGGTTTCCGTAAGCTTGAGTGCAGGTATTGATTGGGATTGACTTGCCTGCATGGCCCAATGGATGTATGGATGGGTGAAGAAGGTTGAAGAGCTGGCGGGTGGTATGATAAGTCGTAGCTTGGATTACAGCGGGTAATTATAAGGGTCTCGTATAAGTGCTATTTTCGTGTCTGGTTTGCTGTGTGATCTGGGCATGAGCTTAACCCGACGTGAGGCTTCCAATGATGAGACCATAAGCTCCATTGGCTCAGTCGGTGTAAGAATCACGGGGGTGGGGCTGGGAGGTTACCTCTTCAGAAATCAGGGACAGGGTAGGGGATTTTTCAGGGTAGTTATAGCACATGTATAGCGGGGAGGAGAGAAGAGTGATTTTGGGGCGTTGGAAGATTAGGGAGAGTCGGAATATATAGGCAGGAAACATTGGGTGGTCTAGACCTAAATGTTTTGATGTCGAGTGGAAGAAATAAAACTAAAATGGGAATGTTGGGTAGAAATTCTCGTTAGAACTACAACTGTAGTATATTACATCTACGCCCGTGCGCCTAACAGGTCAGGATTGAATCTGGGATCAGGAAGGAGCGGAGAGGAAAGATAGCAAGTTCACAAAGTTGTAATCCCCGGAGGCAGATGAAAACAATTTGGAGGGTAGGGAAGTGGCTAGTGGGAGTATGAATGGGGAATGTCCAGGTGCGCGTGGGGCTTTTTGAGGGCGGAGGGAAATATTTTGCTTGATTTGGATTAAGCCGAGCTAGGATTCGTTGGTTTGTGTGCTTGTATCATAGAAGCTTCACGGTGCCTTAGTGCTTGTTCTAAGTAGCCCACAAGGCTGGTGTTTTGCCGTACGTATCTGGTATACCGAGGTCGACATCTTTATGTTGGAAAGTTGCGGAAAGGGAGAGCCTCATGCAGTGATGAGGAGAGCTTCCTTTGTGTTTTCAATTTAGATTTGCCTTTTCCGCCGATGTGGTGAGATTTGTTTTTGTTCAGATCATTATCATCGAAGTTCACCGTTTTCCCCGCTACGCACGAAAGTATCCCAAGAATTCACTGGCGCGATTCTCATTCCATTTCTTTGATGCCGCATCGGGAAGGATCTTTTCGATCCGTATATATTCATTGCGTATCGGTTACCTTGTGGGGACGGAAATGATCGAGTGGGTCGTTTCTAGATTTAGAGACGCTTTCGTAACCACGCAATCCGATAATCGAGTCGGCGGAAAGTCTCTGACTTCTCCTGGGGTCCAGGTGAAACTTGGGCTCTGGAATCTAGTGTTCCCAACCGTCCGGGGCACCGTACAGGGCCCTGGCGGGCTGTAGACACGGGCGCCCCGGGCAGGGTGGGTGAGGACGGCAGGGCATGGCGTCCGTCTTTCATAGAGACGGCCGTCCAGAGGGTTGACGCCCGGGCCCCGCTATCTTAGAACAAATGGTATCTTCCGGCAATTACCTGCAGGGCCAGGCCGTCGTCCGCCGTCACCTGCAGAAACCTGGCACATACCACCCTCTGGGAAACCTGCAGAGCCCGCCAGTCCGTCCCGGGCACCCATTCATGCACTGCTGTCCGTCCGGTCCGCACCCGAGGAGGGGCGGACTGGACGCTTGGGTTCACTGCTGGAATCTGATTCTTGAACCTCCTAATTCCAGGGTACGAGCTCTTCCCCCACAGTTCGTTGTAAATTTGACTCATCATGTGTATAGCCCAACGAAAACGAGCCTAGAGGGATCCTGCGAGGTATTGGGTGATCGGCCTGGATTATTGAAGGAGCAAATTTAGAGATTACTGGTGCAGAGATTGAGTGATGCAGGATTCCCCGCAAATGGGGGAGTGTTGTGGCGTGTTTTGAGTAAGTGGAGGGTGTGGGATGAGATCAGAGGTTGTGGTACGGTGCAAATCAGTAATGCGCTAGTGGGAGTAAAAATGGGGCGCTGGAATCGGGAGCGAAGGCAAGAAGTGTATAATATATATATATATATATCGCATCAGACAATTCCAAAACACTCTCGTCTCTTCCAAACGTTTCGCAGTAACCTAGTTCTACACAAACCGTAGCACAATTCAAGCAGGCTGAACACTAACGCCCTAGTGCTCTCCATCTCCTTGCTCATGCAACATCCGATACCACTCCGACAATCCTGCAACAACTAACTCCTGCCCCAAATATCTAGCGTTCCTTCACATTCCTTCCTAAAACACACTAACCCTGGTTCAAACATCTTTCCAACTAAACTAATGCATTACCGTCTTTATACCGGGACACAGACCAGGTAACCCAGACCAAAAAGGCTTCGTGAATTTCAACACAGATTTCCGGGTCACCATTACGGCTGTCCAAGATTTTTTCCGTCTTAGTTTTTCCGGGGGGCTGGGGTGTAGCCTCGCTTGGGTATTCATTATTGTATGGAGTCCATCTGGGCATGGACCGGATGCACCTTTCATGGTCCTACGAAGAGGACATAGGTAGAGGAGGAGGTGGGCGCGGTCCATCATGATCCAGCCTCCGCCACCTCGCATAGCTGCGCCTAGAGCTATGCCTCGTACTATCTATAGGCCATTCAGCTGATTGCTCCACCTCCCCCAGGGGTCGAGGTCCGCGTCAGCCTTGATCTTGGTTCTGAACAGGCAGACTGTTTGTACTCAAGTAGAGTACGAGAAATTTACGGTTGGATCGATAAATGGCCCGGGAATTACATATCAGCAATTATCCCGACACTCCCCTAGTATTTATTTCTGTGCAGTATTTACTACTGTATGAGCCACCTGCACTAGCAACAGGCTTGATCCATAATTCCTTAATTAGGAATAACCTCTTGTAAGCATATAATAGGGTTCCCTCTGGTAAAGTTATTCAAATCGATTTTTTCTTCGATTTTTTTTTGTTTTCAACTAAGGGTCACGCAGGAAGTTGTGATGTTTGGAGTCAGGATTGGAGATGTTGCGCCACTTTATCGTGTGACATACCGCAACATCATTCCGATTGTTGTTTTTGGGGGTGTTGATAAAATATGGATAAAGAACGGTCATTGAAAAGAGACCATTAAATTTACCTGGCAGCCTGGGGAATCACTTTTAAGCTAACAATGATTCATTTTCCATGAACATTTGCGTGGAGTGTATGTTGGAAATCATGGGTGTTTCTGGACATGCTCCTCTCCATTCACGCCCGCTCAAAGAGGTTCGTCCTCACCTGTCCACCCGTTTATCTATCCTTCCACCCGTCCAGCTATCCACCTGCCGGCCTCTTTATCTTCCGCCTGCCTAGCATCTGTGTTTGTCTGTTTGGTCGTTGATTGTTCCTAGTTCGTGCGGAGGCTCTCCCGGGTGTGCTTTGGCATCGCGCACCCCCGAAATGAAATGCCTGTGGATAGCGGGAGTCTTTGTGGAGTTTATCTGTGGTGTTTCATTTGTTAGCACAGGAGTAGACGGGGGAAAGGGAGACGTGCGTGGACGAGCGAGAATGACAGCGGACGAGTGTAGTGTTTCGTGGAATGATTGGAGGCTTTGTCGTACTTTACCTAAGTTCCTGTTTTTCCAGGTTTGGCAGACTGGCAGGGAGTTCGTGGAAGGCGATAAAATTTGTTGGAATACGTGTCCCCTCGTTCTTCATTTCTTTGTGTGCTATTCTCTTTTAGATTTGCCTGATCTTGATAGAGAAACACACTACTGCACTTACTGTGTTGGGTAAGTCATGTGGTAAGAGAGAAATCATGGTAACGAAGAATACTGTAATGGTGTACGTATATCAGAAGTCAAGTTTATAGCGCATTTGGTTTCTATAAGTAGTGGCGGATTTCCCCCCATTGGCAGGAAACTAAGGAATATACTTTGTGCAATTTCAACAAAATTGAGTGTGAACTTCCCCACTGTTGGTTGTGAAGGGTTTTCACAGTGTCTTTAGCCATGGGGGTATTTCTTTTCGTTTCAGTCTTGCCACCGGTTGGCTGATGCTCTCTAAAAGTGCAGGTTTCGGTTGACTGGCACCATACGCTAGTTGATAGCCAATGAGCTTTCAGGGCAAGGCTGGGGAAGCATTGGGGGTTTTCCATCTCCGGACAGAAATGATGCCTGTGTGGGAGTACAGGTATAGTACTCGATCACGATACCACAATCATGTCCACCGGCGCACTAGAATGGGGCCCAAGAGCGGTTAATAAAACAAGCGGTCTAAGAATTCCGAGTGATTGTCCAAGTAACGAGTACGGCAATGCTTCCACCGACATGCACTGTACTTTTGGTACTGTATCTAGGTCTATTCCTATGACACCATAGGTCGCTAGGGGCGAGGGCCTGGTCTCCATACGTAGGTCGCCAGGAAAGCTGAGCCGAGAACCGCATATACTGGTAGTATTCTCCTGGGCGAATTGATGGAGGTAGACGAATCGTGCAGTCTCAATCGTGGTTATTGTTAATCACCTGCGCATACCGATAAGCTAGTTGCAGAGTTTGTGGCAAGGTATTTGAGATGCGGGGAGGTAGCAATTCGTATCATAGATGATGAGTT
>NW_003298838.1:196202-217887 GCF_000151645.1 Tuber melanosporum | reverse complement strand
GCTCTGGAAAGACAATACCCTCCACAGGCTCTAACTTTATAGTCTTATAGAAAATGCCTTTCAGATTAGCCAACATACTAGCTATGTTTCTGGACATGATGAATGAGGTTGTTCTGGAATGTTTGGACTAAGGAGTGGTATACTATTTGGATGACATTCTCATCTATTCTAAAAATGAGAAGGAACATATCCAACTAGTAACAAAAGTGCTACATCGCTTGACAGATTTTCAGCGTGTGATTTCAATAAAGAAATCTTTCTTCCACATTAAAGAGGTGGAATGCTTAGGCTGCATGATAGCATTCGATGGGATATCTATGAGTATCCAAAGGGTGGATTCAGTATTAAACTGAAAATTACCAATTTCGGTCAAGGAGGTTCAAATATTCCAAGTATTTGTGAACTTCGACAGGTGTTTTATATGAAACTTCACAAGGATTTGTGCTCCAATTACCAAAACATTAAAGCGTGATCCCAAGAAATTCCAGTGGGGCTCAAAATAGGCAAAAGCCTTTTAAGAACTTAAGGAAATGTTTACTTGAACCTCAATTATATACCATTTCTTCCCAGAAAGTGAAAGAGTAGTAGAAATGGATGCTAGCAGTTTCGCTTTAGGCTGCATCTGCTCCCAATTCGTGGACAAAAGACTACAATGTATAGCTTCTTACTACAGAAAACTAAATTCCGCAGACTAGAATTACAAAGTCTATGACCAAAAATAGTTGACAACATTGGAAGCATTCAAGGAATAGTGCCAATACTTGGTTGGAAATGAAAAACCAATAACTGTTTACACCGATCACCAAAACCTCCAATATTTCAACTCTACAAAGATCTGGAGCAGGTGACAAATCTGTTTAGTGCGGAAGTTAGTAGATTACAACTTCAAAATTGTTTACTGCCCAGGTACCAAAGGAGGCAAACCTGATACATGGAGTTGACTACCGCAGTAGCATTCTGAGGAGTGAGATGCACACTGCGAACAAGCCATATTGAAAGCCGAACATTTCCAAGTCAGTTCAGTAACAAAAACTGTAAAAGTGGAAATTCAAATGTGCCTAATAATGAGCAGCACAGCAGATAATACAAGCACATGTGATACACAGGAAACAGCAAATTGGAATAACTTGGACTCTGCGATTCGAGTAAAATAGTTAGATACAGAAGCAAGGTTACCAACCAAAGATTCAGGGATCGCAGTAGGCCACCATCTTTACGCCATGCAGTAAGACTTAATCATGGCATGGGACAGTTAACTGTTGGAACAGGTATTGCAATCTGGCTACCTGTGGAAACTCATAGGAGGATTGCCCCAAGAAGCAGATTTGGGTTCAAAAGGGGTATCTCTACTGTTGCCAGTTTAATTGATACAGATTATATCCGAAATCTCAAGGTGTTACTATTCAAACATCAAGATGCGAATAGTCTCATCAAAGCCGGCGATTGAATTGCCTATGTGGTTGTGGCAAAAATTACAATTACCAATATGATGGAAATAGACAAGCTAGAAGATACAGAAAGAGGCACGTCGGGATTAGGTAGCACAAACATCACTATGAGGGCTATCATGGTCCAGGAAATAGAATCTGTAGTCAGACGGTTATGTGTATCAATAGACCAGAATACCCACTCGTACAATGCAGCTGAAATACCTACACAAACTTTCATGACTAGCACTATACTAGCCTACAAGGAATGGGAGAAATTCAATCCCGAATTCTTGGAGCAAATGCAAAAGACCATCCCACGAGATAGAGAATTGTTTAGAAGAAAAGATGAGTTGGAGAAATAATGAGACAATGGCAAACCTTTCCAGAAAGATTGGACCTTATCTGATCAGTTGCTTTACTACAAGCAAAGACTATTTATACCAAAATATCAGGCCCTTTATACAACAATACCTGAATGATGTCATGACGCTAAAATAGCATGACACTTTGGACAAGAACAAACCGTTGAGGTAAGTATAAGCTAATTCTATTAGAAAGGCCTGGCAGATTGGGTAAACAATTACCTAGGATCGTGTGATTATTGTTAACACAACAAATCCACACAACACACCAAATAAGATCTACTACTACCGCTTTTAATGCCCTATGTAGCATGAGCATCAATTTCCGTTGACCTTATTACACAGTGACCCTAACGTCAAGGTTGTACCCAAATTATAGTAGTAGTTAACCAGTATACAAAAATGGCCCACTTCATTGATTTCAAAGGCAGAGAGACAGTAAAAGACTTGGCAACACCCTTTATAAAGGAAATATGGTAGCTATATGGGTTACCAATAGAAACTATTACAGATATAGACTTGAAGTTTGCAGCAGAATTTTGGAAAACCTTGTATAAAATATTAAGCATAAAAAGGAGAATGTCTATGGCGTGCCACTTACAAGCAGACAGACAAACTGAGCGGAACAACTAAGTGCTGGAAGGTTACCTGCAAAGGTTTGTCAACTATGATTAGGATGACTGGTACCAATTGCTACCCCTAGCTGAACATGTCTACTATAACTTAGCAGCCAAGACACATGGAATAACTCCATTCTACACAAACTATGGATTTCATCTACAAATGGAATGGATAAAGGCACAAGAGGTACAAAATCCAGGAGCTACGCTTTATGTAAACTGGATAAAGATGATGCATGAGCAAGTAAGGCAATCACTCCAACAGACACGAAACGCTATTGCCAAATACTATGATAAGAGTGCCAAGCACTAACTTGACTTCAAAATTAGTACTAAATTAATTTTAAATGCAAAAATCATTCTTATACATTGGAAGTCAAAGAAACACTGTGTCAAATTATATGAGCCATTGCTGATCTTAGAGAAACAAGGAAATTGTGCCTGCAAGCTCAACATGTCCGATTCAGAGAACATAGACCCCATGTTCAATGTATCTCTAGTAGAACCTTACAGGGAGTTGGTATGTCTGAATCGACAACAACATTTCAGAGAACCTGACGACATTGCAGGTGACTTACTATGGAAAATGGAGAAAATTGCAAGAAACGACATATACTCTTAGGAAAAGAGAACACATGGTCACAAGCAGGAGGTACGCCAACTAGAGTACTTTCTTAAATGGCAAGGGTATTCCGAAGATGAGAACACCTGGGAACCTGCCACAGATATGGATAATGCAAGGGAAATTGTAAAAGTGTGCCACCATAATAATCTGGAAATACTACGACGGGCAGAGGAAGGATGTAGAAGAAAAAGAATTTCCTACCAAGGCCAAGCAAACACAGAAGGCTTTTTACCCTGCTCTCATCGGATCCCAAAAGTAGCTAATATTTGAGGTTTAATGATTTAAAATTTTAATAGTAATTTTTAATTTGTACTCTGGTTTAGATGTACCCAAAAAGGCATTCAGGGTGAAGCATTAAGAGGAGGGAGCTCATATTATGAATACCGGGATCCAATACCTAGGAATCAGCTAAAGTAGTGTAATCTCACCTGGAATCAGAATCTCTGGTCTTGAAAACCCCCCTCCACCTCCTTACAGGGCCCTCAGCTCATTATATATATTAATCTCAGCTGTGTCCTGTGACTATAATGCCACAGAATTACAGGTGTCAGGCTAACACTATCTATGTCACCATGCTCAGTCCAACCGGATCCTGTTCACAGGATATATTAGTGGAGGCCTTCAGCTTAGCCTGGGAGGTAGAATAGAGTAGATGCATCAACTACCTAGAGGGTTACTTCACTTCAGATCTGCAACAGCTTTGGTATAAGGCGTAGGTAATGGGACGTTTTCAGATGAAGAGATGGTATCAAATGGTAATAGATCTCAACAAGAGGCCAATACATTCACACATATCCTACAATAATCAGAAGAGTCTAGAACTTAGAGAAATACTACCATTGAAGACAATGGAAAATACAGAGTGTTGCAACCAGGTTTCGAAACACATTGTAACTCTAGCAATAACTCCCCATAATACAACAGCAAATGCAACCTGCTACCCAGAGTAGCCAAGGGGTGCCGACCTAGGGAATATTTGTCAATCTGGTAGAATAGCTTTCTACAAATTAGTAGGAAGTCCTCCTCAAGATACCCATCAGTTAGGTAACGAGTTATGAAGGTTTGGAATCAGAGGACCTAAAAATGTTTCAATTACAACAACTTTGGCAGATGCAATGCGCAGATGAAACTAATCATTACATCAATGACGATGACAATTTGGGCCAACTCAGTTTCACTTGAGAACAAGGCCACAAGTCTAAAGACGCTAATGATCTGATAACTGCTATTGGAAATATTATGGTTTCTAGTAAGTTATATTGTAATTGCCAAAGAGTGTGTTGTGATTTTCAAGGTCTCTAGGTGTTTCCACCTGTTAAGAATACCAGTGTTACGAGTTAAAATCAGAGAGGCACATAGTTGTATAATAAATAAATATAGTCAATTAAGACGCAAATACAGAATATAAATATCGAAGAGCCTTCTAAAGTTTAGACATCATCAAGCAGTTTAGATGAGACCATAGCAATATAACATTGTTTTTACCATTCTATCTTACTTTATTCAATTTACTTCACTCTTAGTAGTCATAAACTAAAAAAGTGAATTTGAGCCTTCCTAGACAATCTCCGTCTTCTGTAGTAAATCTTGGTTGGTCCCGACAATTCTGAACTTTATCACATTATCTTAGCCTTACAGTTTCAGGAAGGGTTTGCTATTGTCACATAGTTTTTCCCAATCATTTTTTCTTTTAAGCCATTCTCTATCTTTCAGAATGGCTATTAGGATATGCTCCAAGACTTCTTGCTAGAATTTCTTCAATTTCTTATTGGCTAGTATAGTGAGAGTCATGAGCATTCGCTCTGGTATTTTGGTTACATCATACCAGCATTTATTGTGCTCCATTGCTGCATGTAACTGGCTGACTACTGGTTCTAATTTAAAGAGAGAAATAGCCCTTGTTTCGATATCTGTGCTGCCGAATCTCAAAGTACCTCTTTTAGTATCTTCTAGGTTGTCTATTTCCATCATATCTGTAGTGTTAATATTTTCTACAACCAACTGGCCAATTCGATCGCCAGCTTTGATATCATATTCTGCCTCTCTGTGGTTGAATAGCAATACTTTGAGTTCTCTAGTATAATCTGCATCAATTGTACTGGAAAAGGTAGAGATACTACTTTTGACTGCTAATCTGCTTCTCTGAGCAATCCTGCCATAGGTTCAGACTTGTAGCACAAATATGATTCTGATACCAACAATTATCTGTCCCTACCCCTGGCTTATATCTTGCTCCATAGCTTAGAGATAAAGGCCTGCTGCCATCTTTGAACTTTTGATTGGTAACTTGGCTCTTGTGTCAAACCATTTTACTTGAATCATGGAGTCTAAGTCGTTTCAATTTATAGTTTCCTACATTTCCACTGTTCTTACATTCTCTGCTGTGCTGCTTGTTGTTAGGCATATTTGAATTTTCCCTTCTACAGTTCTTATTACTGAACTGACTTGGAAATGTTCAGTTTAAATATTCCTTTTTGTGATATGCAGCTACCTCCTCAGAACAGTACTCTAGCCATCCACCGAGTGCATAAGGCTTGCCTCCTCTTACACATGGGCAGTACACAATTTTGAAGTTGTAATCTACTAACCTCTACCCACAACAGGTTTGGCACTCGCTCCAGACCTTCCAGGTGAGGAAATATTGGAGGTTTTGGTGATGGGTGTAAACAGTTATTGGTTTTTCAGTTCCAACCAGGTATTGGTGCTATTCTTTAACTGCTTCCAATATCACTAACAGTTCTTTGTAGTCAATCTCATAATTCTGCTCCATGGAATTTAGTTCACAAGAGTGAAATGCGATAGGATGTAGTTTTTTCTCCACAAACTGGAAGAGGATGCAGCCTAAAGGAAAGTCGCTATCATCGATTTCCAATACTCTTTTGCTTTCTGGCAAGAAATGGTGTAAAATTGGTACTGAAGTATATGATCTGTTAAGCTCCTGATTTGCCTTTTCCTGTTCTGGTACCTACCGGAACTTCTTCAGATCACCCTTTAATGTTTCAGTAGTTGGAGAGCAAATTAGCGAGAGGTTTGCTATAAAATGTCCAAACAAGTTCCTGAATTCTTGGAATATTTGAACCTCATTTACTGATGTAAGTGATTTCCAGCTTAATTCTTAATCCACCTTTCAGGTCCTCATAGCTACAGCATTCACACCTACCATGTAGCCTAACAATTCCTTCTCTTTAACGTAAAAGAAAGATTTCTTTATTGAAATTGCAAGCTGAATATAGGTCAATTCTTGTAACAATTTTTTTACTAGCTTGATATGTTCCTGCTCATTTTTAGAATAGATGAGGATGTGGTCCAAATAACATATAACTCCTTGGTCTAGGAATTCCTGAAGAACCTCATTTATCATGTCCCAAAATGTAGCTACAGTGTTAGCTAATCCGAACCGTCCAACTTTATATTCATAATGTCCATAATATGATTGGAAGGCTATTTTCTGTTCATCCCCTTCCTTGATTTGGATGAGGTTGTAACTATCTTTTAAATCAATTTTGAGCAAGATCCTCGCTCCTGCTATGCTATCACGTAATTCTGATTTCAGAGGTATTAGATACTTATTTAGGATAAGATATCTTGTTTAGATTTCTGTAGTCCACTACCAGTGGTAGTCTTCCGTCTGCTTTGGGTGTAAAGAATTTTGGAGTACCAAAAGGTGATCAACCTCTCATGATCTTTCCTTGTTGTAACATATTGTCAAGGTATTTTCATAACAACTTAAGTTACTTGTTAGACAGAGGATAAATGGGTACCCGTAAGGGTTTCTCTCCTTTGACTAATATAATTTCATGATCAAAGGTTCTCCTAAGTGCTAGCTTTGCTGATATTTACAGGTGAAATAGCTTTTTGAATTTCAAGTTAGGTTTTGGGAGAGAATAGAAGTCGATCTGGTTAGAATCTTCTATGGTTCTAATTCTTCCTACTTGTATTGCATTTTCATCCCAAGCCACTATATGGTCATATCCAAACATATCTGCAATTCTTTCATGTGCTTCTTCCATGTAAGACTTATATTTGGGATCTTTGAATTCCGACTTTGTAGGTTCTTCAATGTTACATAACGGGTGTTCTAAATGCCACCACCAAAAAGGGATGATCATCCTGTAATCTCCCAGCGCTCCGATTTCACACCCAACCTCGGATCTTTGTTTATTTCATCCTATTTCAAGCCAAATAGGATGCTTGTAATATTTTCCTCCTGATGCAGCTGATACTCCAGCAAAGCCTGTTATATTGACTGGATTTGGTCTCTCTATAAATAAAATCTTTAGTTCATTTACTAGTTCTTTGTTGATTAGGAACACATTGAATCCTGAATTTAAGAGTACTCATATTTTGTAGTACTAATGATTTAGGTTCATAATGTGAATATATGCATGTCCTTTCAGGATAGGTATATCTTGCAGGTTTGAGTATACTAAAAGCATATTTCATTGAAAAAGGTGTGGAGTCCTTGCTCAGTCGTTTTGATATGTTAGAGGTTTTGATAATAACTGGAATATCTGTTACCACCCCTGCACAATTTCGACTGCTTAGGTTTCCTGCGACAAACTAGTTTCCTTTTAATATATTGTGCAGCTGACACTGAATGGTTTTTACCCCTTGCTAAGGAGTTCCTATACCTTCCACTTGTACTATTGGTGGAACGACTGCCAGAGGTCTCGGCTGTCATCCAGATATTATGGAAATAAATGCAGGGTACATTGGACTGGTTTGCTGTCTCTTTGATTACCTTACAGTGCTTATTGTCTACCATAGCTTAACCATTGACAGTGTCCACACTTTATTGACTTCTGTTAATTACTAGTACAGCACCTATGAAGGAGTAGCTAAAGTTAAAGTCTGCAGCTCCTGTACCTATTTCTCATA
Organism: Tuber melanosporum; assembly: GCF_000151645.1. Lineage (NCBI taxonomy): Eukaryota > Fungi > Ascomycota > Pezizomycetes > Pezizales > Tuberaceae > Tuber > Tuber melanosporum. Next base: position 209,972 of record NW_003298838.1, on the reverse strand, counting down.
TAGATCGCAGATGTGCTTCGCATTTCCTCTAGATCCTTCATCTTAGCTCTAATGTCCCTCTCTCCAGTACCCTTGGTGCTGTCTGTTTCCTGTCTAGGTCTTAGTCCTTATTAGAGACCTTTAAGTTTCCAGGTCACGTGCCTGACTATACCAGCAGACATCCCCCAGGTCATTAGGGACAAGGTTCCAATATTCTTTGGGAAGCATAGAGGTACCACCAATGCATTCATTGCTCTTTGTTGATCTCCTTGACCTTGCAGCAAGAAGGACATGTGTACTCCCACTCCGGTTATCTTTGCAAAGTTGACTCCCTCGCTTGGAAGTATCCAGTTGTTCTTGACTTTGACTCCTAGAGAGTTTGTCTTTTCTAGACTACTCTTATATGGTTATTGTTGGTACCAATAACATGGTCTAACTCCTTTCTTCATCTTCTCCTAGTTTCCAGAGCTTTTTACCTCTTCGAACTTAGGCCATGAAAGTCTTTCTGGGACAGTGGACTATAGTTGTCATTCTGGGCCGTAGTGTCTAGAATAGGCCGTCATTTGGCCTTGTTCTAGATACCTGAATTTGTCCCTTGCCGGTTTTGTACTGAAGGACATCCTACTAATTCGCAGGAAGCTATCCTACCGCATCGAGAAATAATCGCTCAGTTGGCAACTCTTGGCTGTCTGACTAACAGGGTGTTAATTACAATTGTAGTACTAAGAGCTATCTGCATAGCTACAATGCGTTCCGAAACCTAGTTGTAACACTCTGTGAAGTCAATTGGATTCTGTGGTAGTGTCCATCAGAGTTCTAGACTCCTCTAGCTATTATCGGGTCGATGCACATGTATTGGTCTCTCATTAAGATCCTTTATTATTTGATAGCATCTCTGCATGTGAAAATGTGGTGTTACCTCTAGCTCATGACAAAGATATTACATCTTTGTAACATGGTAGCTGTCTGAGTAGTTGGTGGATCTACTCTATTCCACCTCCTAGACATAGCAGAAGGTCGCCTCTCATGTACTCTGCGCAGGGGATCTTGCCAGATAGATGGCGACATATACAGTATTATTCTGACACTTTTGATTCTGTGGCAGTCCAGTTACAGGACACAGCTGAGATTGATATATATGATGACTTGAGGGCCTAGTAAGCGGGGCAAAGCGGAGTTTTGGAGACAAGAGATTGTGATTCCAAGTGGTGTTACCCTACTTAAGGTGATTTCTAGGTATCCAATCCCCTTATTCCTAACTGAAGCCAACTATGCCAATGCTAAGCGAGCTTCAATTAACCAGACAGGACCACAGGGCATGTCCAGCCCACTCTCCCAAGAAGTAGACAAGAGACCAGGGAGGCAAAGACGATAGAGGATAAAGGAGTTAATCTTGCACATAAGCAAGAAACATCATGAGGGCGGATGGAAGCAGGATGGCCCATGGTAGTTGATGTAGTGTTGCTAAAGTATGTGGGAGGAAAATGGGAGGGACAGGACCTGTCTGTAGCGGAGTTCTTTTTGTTTCTTTTTTTTTTTATTTTATAATCATGTATTCATTATTTAGGTACAAGAACTCCCATGTAGCGGTAGCTATGGCGTAAACAAAACCTTAATCCCAAAGCGAACAATAAAAAAAGGAAACCAAACTATTGCCTCCAATAAGTGCCAACAACCCATATCGCAAAGTGCATAACCAGCTAACTATAAAGGGAAAAATTCAACCTAAACATGAAGAACTCCTACAAGCAAGAAGAACAAAAGGGTACACTTTCACCATCTCTCTAGGCTGAGGGCGAGGAAACAAGTGAGGAAACAGGGCTCTCGACTGGTCATACGTTGGAGGGGGGGTATCAAGGTGCAGGCAGGTCCGGGGGGAAGCCAACCGAGGTGGCGGCTAGGTAGGCGGATAGGCAATGAAGCAGTTCTGGCGATGTCCAGATGGGTTTCTCTTCTTCAAGGCACTAAACTCCCGGGAGGTGGGTGTCTGTGGCTCTTTTATATGATGGGCATTCGAGAATAGCAAGGTGGAAGGACTCAGGTTCCTCCTCGCAGTAGGGGCACATGCTGAGGGCGTCCGGATCTCTCCATGATCAGTGGCTGGCCAGGTAGCTCTTTCCTGACCTCATCTGATGAATCCAGCGGGCTATGAATTTCCCCAAGCCCACGAAGGGGTGAGGTGACAGAGTGGACGAGTAAGCGTATCAGGGAGGAGGTGGGTAATGTTTAATCCAAGTGTTTAGGAGGAACTGACGACAGCGTTTCTTAAGGGATGGAAAGGGAGGGTTGTCAGGTGCCGCAGGGGGCAAGGGCGCAGGTAGGAGGGCGGGCGACGCTGGTAGGACCCTGGCAAGATGACCGACAAGCTTGCCCATATGGTGGGCTATTGCGTCAAGTGGCAGATGCCTCCTTACTGGAGGGGATGGCTGGGGGGTTTTCCAATTCAGGGGCCTGTAGCCAGGCGTAAGCACTACTGTCAAGGCGCGGTGGTCCTCTCAGGAGTGGTAGCAAGAGGTTGTAGGGAAGGAGCAGTGCAGCCGTGCAGTCGTCAGGTTTCTTTCCGGGGGGAGACAGTCCATCCTCAGCGCCGCCAGGCACTTTCCGTGTTCAATGAGGCATTGTATCGGGGGAAGGGCCGACTCGCAGGGGAGGATACCTGTGGGGGTTTCAGAGAAACAGTTGGTGACCCAATGCTGAACCTGTCTCCAAAAGAGAGCAAGCTGGTCGGTCATTGTTGCGGAGGGTGAGAAGAGATCTGCTCCGAAGACGAGTATGGGTGCGAGGAGGGATGATGCTAGCCTATGGCAGAGGAAGGGCGTGTGCCCCTTCCCGGGACCCGATAGCCTCTTAAGCATGGAGAAGGCACACTGGGCAAGTGCTAAACGTTTCGAGAATTTGGTGTTTTAGCCCACCAGAGAGAATAAGATGCCAGCTCAAACCAGTAGCCAAGCCAACGGACCACCCCGGCGGGGTGGAACAGGAGTCCATCAATCACTATTGGGAGAGTGGATGCGAAGTCCCTTTGTCTGAGCGTCCTCCAGTGCATGAGGTCAGTTTTGGGTACAGAGAAGGAGACTCCAAGACCCCTACCCCTTTGAGTCAACATCTTGACCAAATGTTGGAGGCGCTGGACATTCCTTCTGTAGGAGTTGGAGGCAACAGTCACCACGAAGTCGTCCACATAAGACAGGATTAACCCCCACGGTACCGGAAAGTGGAGGGACGAGACATAGATAACAAACAGAAGAGGTGATATTGGCGATCCTTGCGGAGTGCCAACTGGAACGAGTTTGAAAGCCCTGGGCAATCCCTGAAAAACGAGACGGCATTGCCTTCCTGTCAGGAAGGACCTAACCCAGAAGCAGAGGTGTGGAGGTAGGCCCGTTGAACGTAGCATATGAAAGAGGTCATTAGAGGAGACATTGTCAAAACCTCCCTTGATATCAAGGAACAAGGTGGATGCAACCAGCTGGGGCCGTTGCAGAGTTTAAACTTCGTGAGCCAGAGTTGCGCAGGCATCAAAGGTGCTCAGCCCTGGAAGGGAACCGCATTGATGTGGGTGTAGTAGGCCCAACAACCTAGCCAAAGGTGAGAGGCGATTTGCGATTATCCTCTCCATGATCTTGGAGACTGTTTCAAGGAGGACAATTATTCTGATGGAAGCAGGTGTGTCATAAGAGGGCTTGCCTGGTTTGTCTAGGACCACTCGGTTTGCCATCTTGAGTGATGCTAGGTGGAATCTGAAACAGAGTAGCGGAGAGAGTAGCTCAATAAGTAGAGAGGGACGGGCTATATTAACTTTGTTCCAGACTGAATATGGAAAAAGGTCGGGACCGGGGGTTGAGGAGGATGAGGACTTGTTGAGTGCCGCGGCTATCTCTTCCGCCAGTAGGGGGTGTGCATCTGTGAAGGCCCTGAGAATAGGCGGGCAGAACGCGGGGGGCCAAGGAGGGAAGAAGTGCGAGAGCAGGGCGTCATTCAGTTCCATGGGTGACGTGGCTTGTGGGAGGGATGGGAACCGCTCTGGGGGTTTTCCAATGGCGAATCATTTGGCCGTCCATACGTTTTGGGGGGTAGCACTCTCAAGGAAATGTGACCAGTGCTCTTTCTTAGCCTTCTTGATAGCCTTAAAATAGGCATTTTTGGCCAAGCGAGCAGAGGCTCGAGTGTTATTGGAAGGGGCTGTACGGGCTTCTCGAGCACAGGAATGGTGGACTTTCCTCAGGTCAGACAAGGTGTCGGACCACCAAGGTTTAGACCTTATTGAGGGTTTTTGAATTTGAGCATGTCTGGCGAGGACTAAGCCTATCCTGTCAAGGTTGATCTCAAGCCTCGTGCTAAGTGCCTGCTGAGTTGGGAGGAGTGGAGTCGGCGTAATCGTGAGGGAGCCGAGGTCCTCCATGACCTTGGTCCAGTCGGTGGCCTTCCAGTGTGGTGTGAGCTGGGGGGGGGAGAGAAGTGGAGAGGTCAGTGTTATGGATATTGGGATGTGATCCGACCCTGTAGACTGGAGAGACGCGTCCCATGTTTCCACAAAGGGTACGAGATGCTCGTTGGTGAAGGCCAGGTCAAGCACAGATGGAGCATGGTCTTGGCCTAGTGAGAATCGAGTAAACACTGCGGGAGTATTCAAGAGGGAGAACGATCTTTCTTGCCACATTTCTGCATATGGAGTGGAGCTTTGGATCTCTCTTTTCCTAAGAGGTCAGTCGGGATCCTATTGTGGGTGGTGTATATTGAAATCTCTCACCATGAGGGTGGGGAAATCGAGGTCGCGGTAAGCTTCCTCTGGGGAAACAGATCGGTAGAGCGATGAGGTCGTCGAAAGGGAGTAAATATTAATCAAATGAAATCTCTCGTGGGAGGAGTCAAACAAGCCTGACGGTGTATAGATATCCACTACCATCAGGGCAGGGTTGTCAAAAAAAAGAGGAAGTAAAGAAGCAATATCAAAGAAGGGACGAAGTGCAAACACCGCCACCCGCGGCTTCACCCTGAGGGCTGTCGGGGGGTAAAAGGACTTGAAGCCAACGAATTGAGGGAGATTTCCACAAAAGAAAGGAGGGTCTTGTAGGGCAACAAGTACAGGAGGGGAGGGCAAAGCCACTAAGGCATTAAACAGTGAGAGAAACACATTCCAGCTCCCCATTCAGTTGTGTTGAACGAGGGAAAAAGAGCTAGTGCTCTGCTGAGGAGTAGTAGAAACCGGGAAAGGAGGGGGAGTAGAGCGGTTGTCTTGCATTAACGGGATGAGCCCTCGGGCGGTTTGGGGACCGGTGTGGGAGTGACATCCTCCTGGAAAAGGGAGGGGTCAGTTGATTGGGGGCGCGATGGGGTGCTGGGGACTGGGAAGACACTTCCAGGTCTTCTGAAGGGGGTCGAGAAAGGGAGGCTGGGGGGGGCTCTTGTGGCGAGACCATCTCCCAGGTCCACGGAAGGAGCAAGGCTCTGGGGCCTAGGCTGTCTGGTTGAAGGACCCTCTCCTCCATCATCCTGCATATCCATTTCTTCTTCGCCGGGGGGAGGGGACTCAGAGGAGGGCAGGGGAGGAGGCTTTGGTCGTTTGGTGCATGATTGATCGAAGGCTGGATGGGCGGAGGAACAGTTGGTGCAAAAGGGGACCGAGGTGGGGCAGCAGTACACCATAGGTTTGAGGTTGCCACCTTTGGGGCATGTCAGGTTCTGGTAGCGGTGAGTCGCCTTTGTGTGGCTGAGGGCACATATTGGGCAGACAGGGTGGTCGGTTTTGCATCTGGGTGCTTGGTCGTGATAGCCCCAGCAGTACTTGCATTGAGTGAATTTGTTTGTGGAGAAGGCTCTTTCGATCTGGCGGTGTGAGGAATAGAGGACGGTCCTGCCCACCATCTTGTCCACATCCGTGGACGCAACCATGACGATGCATGACATGTTTGTCTTGGAGAGGCGAATCTCCTTGTCTTGAACGAGGAACCGTGTTGAGAGGATTCGTACTTCCTTGACATTTAGAATAGTTTCCCTCAGGGTCCCCAACAGGGCCTCTTGATCATCAGGAAGGAAGGATACGGGGAGGGAGTGAACCGCTAACTGCACCTCATTGGGAGCAGAATGGAAACCGAGGTAAGAGTTGTCGCCCACAGGGTAGGCTTTGTTTAGACGGGAGGAGAGGGCTTCATAGTATGGTGCGTATGCGGTTGCTGGAGTTTGAGGATCAAGGGCAAAGAGGGTCACCATGCCACGATTGTTCACCTTTGCTCTAAAGGCTTTTGGGAAGGGACAATTGGCCTCCTTAAGGACCATCGCTGTTGTGTCTCGGAAGGAAGCTGCTATTTCTCTGCTCAGGGGGTGGTGAGTGGCGAGAGATTGAGGTGCAATGAACCTTTTCTCAGCAGCAGGCAGTGGCCGAGGGGCGTGAGGACTAGCCGGCCTTAGGACTGTTTTTGTGACTTGTGCTGCTGAGGAGGTGGAGGCACCTTGTTTTTTCTTAGCCCTTGGGGGCCCTGAGGATGCGGCCTCAGAGTAGGACTGTTTGGTCTTGCCAGGTGGGGGGTCATCTTGGTTGGGGATGCCAGGTAGGAATTCAGCCAGGTCGGGGTATTTGCTGTCCCTCCATTGCTGTGCTTCCGATTTCCTGGAGTATTTGGCTGCGAAGGCAGCAGGGTTTCCCCGGTACTTGCCTATCGCCGTGTCATAGTTTGGGAGGCCTGGGTCATAAAATGCTGGGTATACTGAGGGTAGGACCTCAGGGAGAGTGGGGGCAGAGGTGTTGGTGGCTGGCTCTTTACCCTTTCGGGAAGGCCGATGGAGTGGGGCAGTGGGGGCCAACACAGGCGGTTGGGGTGGAGGAGCCGGGTTTGCCACCAACCTAGTGGACAGATCCTTGATGGATGCTTGGAGGGAGGTCACGGAGTGAGCCAAAAGGTTGGTGGCGTTGACTTGGGTGTCATTTGAAGGAAGCGTGTTGGCAATCTGGGAAGATAGGTCGTGAATTCTCATATTGAGCTGCTCGACAATTCGGGAGAGGGCGGACATGCCACGTACTATAGTGGAAACCAGGGGAAGTAGGTAGCACTCTCCGGTAGAGAGTTCTAGCACCTCCAGACATGAGATTGGGGGTAAGCCTTCCAGGGGCCAGTCCAGTAGGTCTCTCGTTCAAGGGATAAGCCTAGCTAGGGTCTCGTGGATAGGGAGGATTGGTGCAGCTGAAGATGGCCTCGAAGGAGGGTCAGAGGAAGAGCCCTGGTTGGAGACAGGTGTGCTGGAATGAGAGTGAGCGGAGGGGGCCATTGCCCAGCAAGGAGAGATAATCCCTGGGTACAGGCTAGGAGGATCATAAAAGTGTAAGGGGCGTATTCACCAGATGCAGATGGTGTTGAGAGCAGAAGTAGGATGTAGGGGGGGGGGGGAAGAGGGCGTGGAGCATGTCTGTAGTGGAGTTTTTTTTTTTTTTTTTTTTTTATAATCATTTAGTTACTCGTTTAAGGTACAAGAATATCGCATGCAGCGCTAGCTATGGCATTAAGAAAACCCCTCAACCCCGGACCAAGAGAAAGCCCGTACCCCCAAGACCCTCAGGTATGGGGCCAACCGCACAAACACCAAGGGCGATCAACTCAGGTGGCCAGCCTGCAGGCCTCACGACTTGAACGCGAAAGGGTCTCACCTAGAAGCCAACAAAAGGCCTAAGAAGGTTCCTCACCCAAAAGAAAACCCTACCCACTAACTACATGTAGCCAACAGGAAGGAAACCAAACAAGCTAGGCAGGAAAGCATAAGGAAAAACTCCATCCGGTAAACTACAAGACCCGTAGGGGCCACAAAGGAAAACAACCACTGCCCACGGTACCACCAGATTTGCGGTTATGTAAAGAACCGCGCCCGAAGTGGGCGGCCGGTGACAAGCCCTAAGGCCGAGCGCCCCCAACCAGCTAAGCCACAGAAGTAGTGCAATACCATGGCCTGCCAACCGAGAACAGAGGCCACGGTGCCAGGCCCAAGGAATGGATGTTTGGCAGAGGAGATGCTGCCCAGCAGTAGGATGCCAGCCAAAGATCAACCACGAGCAGGCAGCAGGCCGAAGCCCGGGAACAACACGCGGCAGAGGGAGGAGGTAGAAGGGTACCAGCCAAGGATGGAAGGCAGTAGGGTGCGAGCCAACGCGACCGAAGTGGAAAGATGAGGAAGGGCCAAAGGCCGCAGTGCAAACCCAACTGCAGACCGAACTGATGTATTACCGCGTCTCTCATGTAGTCCCTTGTTCTCCGAGAGATAGTGTCACTTAGTGGAAGGGATCCCACCAGCAGTAGAGAGGCAGAAGGGCGAGGTGAAGAAGGCAGCCGAAACTTGAACCGTGCGACTAGGAGGGTATGGTCAATCTCACAGTGAGACCGACCCCAAAGTGACTAGCCGAGGTGTTCCCCAATGGGGATCGTGCAAGTGGGGAGCAGGACGTCCACCACTGCCAGTGCCAGCAGGAAGTGAAGAGCAGAAGCCGACCGTGCTAAAGCTAAGTGAGCCCCTATTACCAAGACAGGACTACTGGGCGAGCCCAGATAACTCCCCCATCAAGCAGACAAGAGACAAGCGAGGCCCAAGCGGGAGAGGCTGGAGGAGTTAACCATACCCCTAGGCAGGAACCATCTAGAGGGCAGAGGGGAGTGCGGGGGGCCCACGATAGTTGACGTGGTATTGCCAACCTATGTGAGAGGAAAATAGGAGCGACGGAGCGTGTCTGTAGTGGAGTTCTTTTTTTTCTTTTTCTTTTTCTTTTTTTTTTTTTTTTGAAATCATTTAGTTACTTGTTTAAGGTACAAGAATATCGCATGCAGTGCTAGCTATGGCATTAAGAAAACCCCTCCACCCCGGACCAAGAGAAAACCCGTACCCCCAAGACCCTCTGGTATGGGCCCAACCGCACACACTCCAAGTGCGACCAGCTCTGGTGCCCAGCCCGCAGGTCTCACGACTTGAACGCGAAAGGGTCTCGCCTAGAAGCTAACCAAAAGCCCAAGAAGATTCCTCGCCGGAAAGAAAACCCCACCCACTAACTACACGTAGCCAACAGGAAGGAAACAAAACAAGCTAGGCAGGAAAGCATAAGGAAAAACTCCATCCCGTAAACTACAAGACCCATAGGGCCACAAAATAAAATAACCACTGCCCACCATACCACCAGATTTGCTGTTATTTAAAGAACCGCCCCCGAAGTGGGCGGCTGGCGACGAGCCCTAAGGCCAAGCACCCCCAACCAGCTAAGCCACAGAAGTAGTCCAATACCATGACCCGCCAATCAAGAACAGAGGCCATGGTGCCAGGCCCAAGGAATGGATGTTTGGCAGAAGGGGTGCCGCCCAGCAGTAGGATGCCAGCTAAAGAAAGGAGGTAGTAGGGTACCAGCCAAGGAGGAAAGGCAGTAGGGTGCGAGCCGACGCAAGCGAAGTGGAAAGTGGAGGTAGGGCCAAAGGCCCCCGTGCAAACCCGACCATAGACCGAACCGACGTATTACAGCGTCTCTCATATAGTCCCTTGTTCCCCGAGAGATAACGTCACTTAGTGGAAGGGATCCCACCCTCGGCAGGGAGATGGAAGGGCGAGGTGAGGAAGGCAACCAAACTTGAACCGAGCGACTAGGAGGGTATGGTCAAATCACAGCGCGAGACAGACCCCGAAGTTACTAGCCGAGGCGTTCCTCAACGGGGATCGTGCAAGTGGGAAGAAGGACGTCCACCACTGCCAGTGCCGTCCGGAAGCGAAGAGAGGAAGCCGACCGTGCCAAAGCTAAGCGAGCCCCTATTAGCAAGACAGGACTACTGGGCGAGCCCAGATAACTCCCCCATCAAGCAGACAAGAGACAAGCGAGGCCAAAGCGGGAGAGGATGGTAGAGTTAACTGTGCCCCTAGGCAGGAACCATTGAGGGGGCAGAGGGGAGTAGGAGGGCCCACGATAGTTGACGTGGTGTTGCCAAACTATGTGGGAGGAAAATAGGAGCGACGGAGCGTGTCTGTAGTGGAGTTCCCCGACCTCACTATTTATATGGACATCTCACCCAATCATAACGCGGTGTGATTCATACCTTCACGTCATCATGCTCTATGACTTACAATCCTTGGTCATATTAGATTCTCAGTTGACTCATATGTGTCTACTGTGTAACTTGTTTAAACCAATTACAATCCTCATAACAAGTCATGTATGCTTAGTGCGTCACATGTGTGAGACCCGTGACTTATACATATGAGTCACCTGTGAAGGTCACAACATCAAATGACTTACAACAAGTGAGTCATCACATAAGAAATAAGCCACAATGATTTGCAAGTACAGGCCATGTGAAAACCATTGTTCCTCCTCTTCAATCTGCCTTGTCATAACCTAGTTTGTAATAGTAGCTCTCCTTGCTTGCTAACTGGAGGCACTTCAAGTTCCTATTTCTTTAGTCCAGCATTGAGGATCTCGTGTCCTATCCCTTACACTGCCTTCCTCATCCTTGTGACATTTCCACGCCCATTATTGTATTCATGCCGCACCATTTCTTGTATGACATTCACAACCTTAATCATTTTTGTTTTATTTCACTTGTATCAAGGTATTGGTTGCTTTCTTTTCTGAGGAGCATAACTCTTCCTGGATGTCTGAGATCTGTCAATGCAATGCATCAACATCTGGGTCTGCAGGTGTTTTTGTTTTTACGCCCCCCTCCTCCTCTGGCACCCTTCTTACAGCCAGTTTTGACCTTCTTATTTTCTTCCCTTTCCAATAGGCTTCATGCAGTTCGGTGAGCAGCTTCATTGCACCATCACGCTGAAGGTATCCCCTTGTGTCATCATTCCCCTGTTTGTGGTGGCGACCTCCTTCTTGGTAATACTGCATCTAAGCAGTGTCACTATGACACCAGTGAGGCCCGTATTCTTTGAGTAGTTTATATTTGATGTAAGCACTCTTTTTTCGTAGTACTCATGGCCAATAGATCACCCCTTCCTTGTCCTAGATATATACTACGCACCTGTCTTCATAGCAGGCCATCTATGACAAAACATTGTGCTCTGCAGTTTCTCTTGTTTTTCTGCCCAAGTATCCAGCTTGGCTTCAGTGGGTCTGGAATATTCAGGACTGGTGGGGGTCACAGCTCTAGGGCTATCTCTGTGCCGTTTGTCTGGTACGAGGGTTGTGATAAATTGTCAATCATGCTGATGGGCTCTATCTTGATGGTTATTCACAATTCTGTTTCGCTTTCTTGGGTACCATTCATGGACCTCAGTGATAGCGTGTGCCGCATTGTCGCAGTGATGTGACTCATGTCAAGTTGTATCATTTTCTGTGAGATAACCGGTTTGTGTAGCCCATTATTGCAGTTTTCTGTAGGATCGATGAGAGTCAACAATCTCCTCCAGTTCGTATTCTTCTTTACCATCTATCTCGATAGGCGATGAACGTTCTTTGATTTGAGTCGTAAATATGTTGTACCCGTATAGTTTAAGGAGTGAGATGTGGAATGATTGGTAGATGCACTGCCAGGTTTGAGGTCCAATTTATAAGAACTGGGCCCCACTTTTAGCAGAATCTTCCAGTGTTCTATCTTTCTGTAGTTGAGTTTTCTTGAAGGTCTTGTGGTATTGATATGGTGGGTTAGCAACTACACCACATCTCCTCATTGTAAGTTTGGATCTGGTTTTGGTTTACAATCACAGTATTCTTTCTCTCTTAACTGCGCATTAGTTATTGACATTTACATTGCATCTTCTAGTCATGTAATATCTGCAGATGTCACATGATTTTCTCTTATCTGGTTATGAATATTTGAATATTCAGGATGTCTTCCTGTGGTGACGTAAAATAGTGACATTCTGATTAACTCTTGTTTTCTATTATTGTATGCGAATTCTGCCACAGAAAACAGGTCCTCCTAATTGGTTTGTTAGTAGTTGACATATGTGCTTAGATACCTTTCTAGTAATGTGTTCTTTCGGTTTGTCAATCTGCTTGAGGATGTAACACCGTGCTCATCCTTCCAGTGATCCCAACTGTTTCCACTACTTCTTTTGACAGTGTGGATGTGAACAGCATTCCTCTGTCTGTAATGATGTCTTGTAGTATTTAGTGTAGTCTGACCACTTCTCTAATGAGGAGACAGATAAATTGTTGCCAATCGATTTTCTTATTAAAAGCAATGAAATAACTCATTTTAGTCATGCAATTAATAACCACCACGATGTAATCGAATTCTTTCCACTTTTGTAAATTGGTGATAAAGTCCATGGCTATCGATACCTAGAGTTATATTAGTACTTCCTTTTGTTGTAGTGATCCATAATGTTGGCATCATTTAGCCTTCACTCATTGAAATGTGTTACAAATTTGTACAAATTGTTTAACCATTTCCATTTTCTGTTGCTAATAGTATTTCCTGCTTATCACTTCAGTTGTTTTAGCCATTCCTCCAAGTCAGTTTATTGGGCTATGGTGGTTTTGAGATATCAGATGACTTCTCAACTCCTGTTGATCAGCAATTCAAATATATCTTTTATGCCCCAGGTATTCTTCCTTCTATTCACACAATGCTCACATTACACGCTTCATTTCTTTTCTTCCTTCTTCAAGTGCCTTATGGATAGATTGGATCATTTCGTTGTCGTTTTCTATTTCTTTGACGCTCTCCACACTTTCCTCACTTATTGTTATTATTTCTATTTTTTACACTGATATTGCCACTTCCTGATTGAAATAACTTTCTCTTCTGTCGAGTCTCTGGTTTCATTGAGAAATCCTTTTATCATTTTTGTTACAGAAGTCTTCTAATCTTTGTTTAAGGGCACATGGCTTTCCTCTTTCTTTGTAAGATTAATATTCATTATAGATTTGATATTAAGTTCGCAGTTCACTACAGTATATCTGTCTCCCAACCAATATCTTTTTCGTCGTCAACTGTTCAACATTTTCATGATCTGTTATGATTCAGATCAGGTATCGACTTCCTTGCATGCATTTTCTCCATTCTTTGAGGGCTTGAACTATTGTCAATAGTTCTTTGTAGTGGATATTGTAATTACATTCTACTGGCGTCATCGTCTTGGATCATAATACCACTGGTCTCTATTTCCAGTCTTCATATTTCTGTTATATGATACCAGAAAAGACATAGTTTAAGGCATCTGTTTCCACCAGTATCTCTTTTATTGGATCAGAATGTGCTAAGATAGGTTCTGTTATTATTTTGGTCTGCAATTGATCCAAAGCCTCTCATTGTGAGTCTCCCCATTACCATTTTTTGTTCTTCTTGGTCGGTTTGTAAAGATGTTTTGCTGTGCCCCTAAACTCTTCTACAAACCGGTAATAAAAGTTGTATAATGCTAAGAAACTTGGGATACCACAAGCCTTTATGTGATATTTCCATTCTCATATAGCATTCGTGTTGATCAGATCCATCTTCACCCCTCCAGGGTAGATGAAGAATCCCAGATATTCCACTTTGTTTGTATGAAATTTGCGTTTTGCCTCTTTTAGGGTCATACTAGTTGGCACGATTGCATACAGTACCTTCCTTATATCTCATCTGTGTTGTCCCATGGTTTCTGAGTATACCAAGATATCATCTAGGTATACTATGTAACAGATTTCTAGATATTGGGAGAGTACTTTATTGATCCATTTCTGGAAGGTTGCTGATACCTTGGTAAGTCCGAAAGGCATGACAGTATACTTGTATCTTCCATAACGAGTATTGAAAGTTGTTATATACTCATCACCTTCCTTCATTTGTATAGTACGATATGCATTTCCAAAAGGCCCATGGAACATGTTGGCCAATGACTCCGAAA
>NW_003298838.1:167738-196052 GCF_000151645.1 Tuber melanosporum | reverse complement strand
CTTTTCTTAACAACCAAGATGGGTGATCTGCTGTATCCTGGTACCAATTCTCTTATCTATCCTTTCTTCATATTCTCCATGATATATTCCTGGAGTACTTTCAACTTGATTTCTCCCAGGTAATATATCGGATTGGTAGGCATTCCCTATCCTTGGTCTTCCTCACGTTCATTTGCATGATCAACTCCTGCTCAATAAAGGGGTAGTTGACTCAAGTCAAACTTCCTTTTGTATTGGTTGACGGGGTCCCCCACTAGTACATGGAGCAATTTGAGAAAGTCATGATATATCTTTGGTACTCGTTCCTTAACATCTCGTTTTTTGTCTTGCCTATTGGTGTGGTTGGCAAATTCTGTAATGATGTTGATGGCAATCAGGCGCAATTTTCCTTCTTCCCAATGTTATAAAATGACTCTGGTTGCCTCACCCCTCCAATAGTATCATCCAGCTGCCTTAGCTGAGATCTCATTAATCCTAATTGTTTTATTGGAGCTCACAAAGCTTGGTCTCACTCTTTTGTTGTTTGGTAATTTGCTGACTTCTCCACAAATAGGTTCCGATATCTTTTTACAGATCAACTGTGCTATTCATTGTCTGGGTTCGACCATGAACTCATTTGACCCCAGGTTTACTATGATGACCTTGACCTGTCTAGTATAGTCGGCATCAATAACTCCTACATTGGTTGTTAGCCCATACCTAGCTGCTAAACTACATCTTGAAGGGGTTTGTCCATATGTACCTTCTGGTAATCCGATGGCAATTCCAGTTCCAATAATACCTTGCCTCTTGGCTGGTATTACTTGACTTTTGTGTGTATACAGGTCATATCCTACTGCTCTGACCTACTCTTTAGTAGGTACTGTTGCTGTAGAAGTCAACTTCTTAAATAGAATCTTCTAACTTTTCTTGGACCTGAGACATGAAAACTGGATTTCCAAATTTTCCTCCTTGGCCTCTACTTCATATTTGCCATATACCACCAGCGAACTATTGAGACACCATGTTGTACATCGTTTGCTACTAAATGTGACCTTGATACTAGCATATTCGATTTTGGGATCGCACTCCCATAGTCAAGGCATTGCATGGATATCTACTGGTAGCCTTAGCTTGCTAACTTGTAGTATGCTCTTCTCATTAGGTGTTCCAATTTCAATACCGAGCATTGTAGTATGCGTAACAGTACCTATTGTGCTTTTTTCTCCACCTGCCATGTAGACATCTCTAGTATTTCCTGACTTCTTTTTTGAGAAGTTATACTTGTTGCGTAGCTCTTCATCAATAAAGTCCTCCATTGCCAAAAGGATTTAAGCATTCTTTTCCAATTCGCTCCATTGTCATAGCTGATCCTCCTTCCAAAATTGTTCTCACTTTTAATGTGACATTATCCTTCCTTTGTTTTAGTTTCTCTCCTTTTTGCTTCCTGTGATTCGTTTTCCTTTCAAGGTTCTAGAGATGAATTAGCTTGCTTTTTCTCGGAATTGCGCATGTCGCTAATTTCTTGGTCCCTTCTACCATATCGTCGATTTGGCTGAATAAATATTGGAGCATCAGGCGCAGACCCATTTATATATAACCTGTTATAGTAGCCTCATCTAATTCTACTTCTATGGCGATTAGCCTAAACTGGTTCTAGTCTTCTTTTACCCTCCTTGACCTTTGTTCGAGTTTCATCAATTTGTTTTGTACCACTCCTCAGGGATCAATTTCTCCACACTGTTCTTTGAGTTCATTGCAACATTCCCTCCATGTGTGTCAACTCAGTCTCTGAGCTTCTTTACCATATGGTGTCAACCGTTTCATTGCATCTTCTTCTAATAAACTTGTCATGTAGATGATATCTTCATTCTTATTTCCTTCTACTCAACCTACTGCTCGCAAGTAGACTGTTAGCTGTGCTAGGTAGCCTCTTAGCTTACCTCGTGTTCTATCGTAAGTGTCTGGTACTTTGACCTTTATGTTTTGGATGCTTAATCAGATTTGGGCTGCCAAATATAGATCTTTCGGTCCTGGCATTAGGTTTGAAAGACCTCCTTCCATCATCATTGAGATTTCCGGTTCATCCCAAGACGAGCTCAACGCTAATCATTCTTTCGATATTATAGGACTCACTGTCCATACTAATTTGGATATAGGGTGCAGTAATTTTTCGCCAAGACCTGGTAGGCCACCAAGGTTGTGATTGTATTCATAATCTGTACTGTCATTACATGTTGTTTATGGGTGACATAACCAACTATAATAATCCTACTCCTTTGTACTGAGTTTTTCAATCGGTAACGAGCTTATCTCTTCTGTCTTTCCTTATACTTTAATTGCTCAGAAAGTTCCTATCCTCACAATCAGGGTTTGATAATGTAGATAATATTGTACTCGCATACCTCTTGTAAGCGAGACCACTTTCTCACTTAGTGTTGCACAGAATGTTTATAAAGTATTGATTCAATCTGTAGTATAAGAAAGAACTTCAGTGGTTGTGTGAGGAGTCTGTACCAGAGGTTCTTTCTTTCTTTTTTCTATTTTTATTTTTATTTTTTATAATGACTTAATTCCTTGTTTAAGATACAAGAACATCGCATACGGTGTGAGCTATGGTGTTAAGAAAACCTTGCCACCCTGGATCAAGAGAACACCCATACCCGCAGGATCCTCCTGTATGTGCCTGACCACATACACTACAAGAGTAATGAACTCAGGTGCCTAGCGCACTGACCTCACAACCTGAATGCGAACGGGTCTGGTCTAGAAGCCAATCCAATGCCAGAGAAGATGCCTTGCCTGAAAGAAACCCCCCCACCAACTACATGTATCCAATAGGAAGAAAACAAGACCATCAGGGCAGGAAAGCATAAGGAAAAGCTCTGCCTGTAAATTACCAAAAACTACGAAAGAAAAGAACTAGTACACAACGAAGTGACAAGTGGCGAATTATACTGAGCTGCCTCAGGAGTAAGCTTCCAGCAAAGAGCGTTATCGCTAAATCTGTCCAACCAGCTGTACCACGGATGTAGTGAAATATCAAGACCAACCAATCGAGAACAGAGGCGACAGTACCAGGTCCATGGAGTGGATGGTTGGCAGAGTGGATGTTGCTCAGCAGTAGAATGGGAGCCAAAGATCGACCAGGAGCAGGTTTTAGGCCAAAACCGCAGATCTCTACATGGTAGAGGGAGGGAGAAGTAGGGTACCAGCCAAAGCAGGAGAGTCAGTAGGTTGCGAGCAAACGCAGACGAAGTCGGGCAGTGAAGGGATGGCCCAAGTCCCCAGAGCACACCCAACCTTGGAGGCTGATCCATTAACTTATTACCGGGTCTCAGATGTGGTACTTTGTTCCGTGAGAGATATCAGTACTTAGCAGAGGGAATTCCACAAGCAGAAGGGAATCAGAAAGGTGAGGGCAGAAAGGCGACAGCAACTGAACTGAATGACTAGAGAAGTTTGATCAAATCATACCATAAGACTAATCCCACAGTTACTAGCCCTGGCATTCCCTATTGGAGATCGCGTAAGAGAGGAGAAGTACTTCTACCACTGCCAGTACTGACCGGAAATAAGGAGAGAAAGCTGACTGTGCCACAGCTAAGTGAGCCTTGCAAGTAAGACAGGAAATCTGGGTGAGGGGCCAATATCTCCTCCATCAAGCGAATGGAGAACTGGCCAGGCTAGGGCAGGGGACTTTGTTGAAGAGAAACCATAGCCATAGAAACGTAACATCGAGGAGGTAGACAGGGGAGTGGATGGTCCGCGAAAATTGACCATGGTGTTGTCATACTATACGGGAGGAAAATAGAAACCATAAAGTACATTGTACCGGAGGTCTTTTTTTTTTTTTTTTTTATAATCTCATGTATTTATCAGTTTTAACAAAAGTAAGGCTAAGGGTCATATCAGCTTGTACCATGTAGACCCGCACCTCCACCTCGCCTTGTTCTCAAGCAGCCAGAAGAAAAACTGTGACCCTAGAAAGGCTAACACCGGCAGCCAGGTGCCCGACCCTAAGGTCCCACGACTTGAGCGTGGAGGGGTCTCGCCTAGAGCCACCGATACCCGACCAGTCCTTGGTTTAAAATGCTCCCCCACAAGTCTCCCGCACGGCTATCTACAAACGGTAAAGACAGAAAGCCCAGAAAACCCTACCTTCAAAGCAAAGAAAAAACCCCATTCCGACAGTACACCCCCCACCGAACTGAAGAAACCCAAACTAAAATAACCCCAAACCAAATGCCTAAACCAATCCCTCGCCTACAACAACCAGATACCTACCCAACCCATGCCCCACCCTTGGGACAAACCAATGGCCAGGCCTCGCCCGTGAAGTCGAAAAAACGAATAAGTGCACCATGTAGGTGACATAAACGTATGTCTTGGGCATATAGCCCACGGTGGCAAAGCAGGAGAAACCAAAAGGAAAGAGCGCTCACTGTAAGCAGGAGGTATTGGCAGAACAAGAGCCCCAAGCCGTCCCTATGGGAGGGCCGAAGGAGTTGCCCGAAGCAGCAAAAGAGGGAGAGGTAGTAGGGTACCAGCCGACCCGACCGAAGAGAAAAAAGGGAGGAAGGGCCCCAGGCCCCAGTGCTGACCCAACCAAAACCAAACCTGCCACATTACGGCGTCTCTCATGTACTCCCTTGTTCTCTGAGAGATAGCATCACTTAGTGGAAGGGATCCCCACGGCGGTAGGGAGGCGGAAGGGCGAGGTGAGGAAGGCAACCAAACTTGAACCGAGAGACTAGGAGGGTATGGTCAAATCTCACCGCAAGACAGACCCCGAAGTTAATAGCCGAGGCGATCCCCAACTGGGATCATGTAAGTGGAGAGAAGGACGTCCACCACTGCCAGCGCCATGCGGAAGCGAAGAGAGGAAGCTGACCGTGCCAAAGCTAAGCAAGCCCTTATTATCAAGACAGGAATACTGGGCAAGTCCAGATATCTCCCCCATCAAGCAGACAAGAGACAAGTGAGGCCAAAGCGGGAGAGGATGATGGAGTTAACCGTACCCCTAGGCAGGAACTATCTAGGGGGTAGAGGGGAGTGGGGGGGCCCACCATAGTTGACATGGTGTTGCCAAACTATGTGGGAGGAAAATAGGAGCGATGGAGCATGACTGTACCGGAGGTCCTGGATCTCACTATTCATACAGACACCTTACCCAACACTAATCCTACAGGACTCATACATTCATGTCACCATGCCCCATGACTCACAAACTTGAGTCATATGAGATTCTCAGTTGACTCGCATGTGTTAACTACCTTATATGCCTCAACTAATTATTATCTTTATAACAAGTCATGTTTGCTAAGTACATTACATGTGTGAAACTTATGACTCATAAATATGAGTCATGCATAAAAGTCATAAAATTATATGATTCAAAACTGTGAGTCATCACATAACAAATAAACTCCCATGACTCACAAGTGCAAGTCATGTGAAACCCTTTATTCCTCCTCTTAATCTCCTTTGTCACAATCTGGTTGGTAACAACAAGATTGATATCAAGCTATACTAAAGAAGGTATCCCAACACTGAAAGACTTTCAAGAATAGACCCACTGGCCTTGCTTTCTGGTGGCAGTATCAAGTTTACAAGGTTTTAATACTACAAGTAAAGCAAGGAAAAGAAGCTGATAGATGTTTAGATATATTTACAGAAAGGTTCCTACAATGACAGTTAAGGAAAGGGCTGGCCTCAAGAGTATCTGATGGAGGTGGGAGCAGAAGAAGGGTTGCAGAAGGAAATTGAAGGAAGTAACTGCTTTGCCTGACAAAGTGCAAAATCCCAAAACTAAAACAAGGAAGACATAGTAAGGTAATTTCTTTGTTAGATGATGCAGAGACTATCCTTGCTGTACAAGAATATAATTTGATAGTAAGTTTAATTATTCAAGATTAAGTATACTGGAAGTGAAGTGAAAGTTCAAAAATTATATTTGATAGAAATTATATCACAGCATCTTGCAATAGTAATTGTGATATGCTATAAAACCATACAGGTTACAGATGATAATATAGAAATAGCCACCTGATCAGTGAAAAATGTTACTTGTGAAGTTGAGAAAGCAATTCATTTTACTCCAGTTGCAATATGGCTTTACAAAATGGTATTCAGTTATAAAGAATATAGAAAGAAAATTGATATTGATGGCCATGAATCTCAAGATATTAGAAAATATCAGAATAATAGCTTTCTGCCATATATGGCATCCTCTTGAGAGGCATTGATGATACGGGATGAGGTTTTGAAGGAGAGTCTAAATGCAATATATCCAAGTCACAAGGTACACCCAGTTATCTTTTTCTTGCAACATGAGTGTCGCTTAAATCTAATTTATTACAAACTGTGTTTTGGCAAGGCAGATTGACAAGGTGGAACAAAGGTTTTTACAACACTGACACTTGCAAGTGATAGATGTTTATTATTATAGGATGACTAAAGTTGTGAGTAATATGGCTTTCACGTATGACTTATACTTATGAGTCACTAGTCTTACATGTGTGATGCATTTAGCACACATGACTCATTATAAGGTATATAATTGGTAGAGGTAGGTTGTGCAGTTGACTCATACAAGTCAGCTGAAGATTTGACATGACTTACAATTGTGAGTCATAGGATAGAGTGAAATGAAGGTATGAGCCATGTAGGGCTAGGATTAGGTAATGTGTCAGTATAAATAGCAAAGTCCAGGAACCACTTGTACTACACGCTCCGTCACTCCAATTTTCCTCCCACATAGTTTGGCAACACCATGTCAACTATCGTGGGCCCCCCCCACTCCCCTCTGCCCCCTTGATGGTTCCTGCCTAGGGGCACGGTTAACTCTTCCATCCCCTCCCGCTTTGGCCTCGCTTGTCTCTTGTCTGCTTGATGGGGGAGTTATCGGGGCTCGACCAGTAGTCCGGTCTTGCTAATAGGGGCTCGCTTAGCTTTGGCACCGTCGGCTTCCTCTCTTCGCTTCTGGACGGCACTGGCAGTGGTGGACGTCCTTCTCCGCACTTGCACGATCCCCGTTGGGGAACCCCTCGGCTAGTAACTTCGGGGTCTGTCTTGCTGTGAGATTTGACCATACCCTCCTAGTCGCTCAGTTCAAGTGTGGTAGCCTTCCTCACCCCGCCCTTCCGCCTCCCTACTGCCGGGAGGATCCCTTCCACTAAGTGACGCTATCTCTCGGAGAACAAGGGACTACATGAGAGACGCGGTAATACGGCAGGTTAGGTTTTTGTTGGGTCAGCACTGGGGCCTTGGGCCCTTCCTCCCTTTTTTCTCTTGGGTCGCGTCGGCTGGTACCCTACTACAGTCAGCTGGTACCCTACTACCTCTCCCTCTTTTGCTACTTCGGGCAGCCTCCTCGGCCCTCCTTGGCGGACAGCTTGGGGCTCTTGTTCTGCCAATACCGCTTGCTTAGAGCGGGTGCTCTTTCTTTTTGGTTTCTCCTGCGTGTGACTGTGGGCTATATGACCATGACATACATTTATGTCACTTATACGGCGCACCTATTCGTTTTTTTGACTTCAGGGGCGAGGCCTGGCCATTGGTTTGTCACGACTGCGGGGCATGGGTTGGGCTGGTATCTGGTTGTTGTAGGCGGGGGACTGGCTTTAGCCTTTGGTTTGGGGTTACTCTGGTTTGGGTTTTTCTCTGTTCACTGGGGAGTGTGCGGTCGGGATGGGGGTTTTTTCCTTGCTTTGAAGGATGGGTTTCTGGGCTTTCTGTCTTTACTGTTTGTAGATAGCTGTGTGGGAGACTTGCGGCGGAGCTTTTTAAACCGAGGACCAGTTGGGTGTTAGTGGCTCTAGGCGAGACCCCTCCGGATTCAAGTCGTGGGCTCTTAGGGGCGGGCACCTGGCTGCTGGCGTGTGCCTTTCTGGGATCACGGTTTTTCTTCTGGCTGCTTGAGAACAAGGCGGGGTGGAGGTGTGGGTCTGCATGGCGAGAGCCGATATGACCCCCGGCCTTACTTTCGTTAAAAGGGATAAATAAGTAAGATTATAAAAAAAAAGAAAAAAATAAAGAAGTAGAAAAAAACAACCGCTAGTACTAATCCCCACACTCCAGCAACCGTATACGCACCGTACTACGAAGCCCTCTCCTCCCCTCTAAACAAAGCCTACCCTGTGGGCGACAACCCTTACCTCTGCTTCTGCCCTGCACCCAACGAGGTGCAGCTTGCGGTTCACTCCCTTCCCGTCTCCTTCCTTCCTGATGATCGAGAGGACCTGTTGGGGACCTTGAGCGAAACTATTCTGAATGTCCAGGAAGTACAGATCCTCTCAGCACGGTTCCTCTTTCAAGACAAGGAGATTCGCCTCTCCAAGGCAAACACCTCATGCATCGCTATGGTTGCGCCCATGGATGTGGACAAGAAGGTGGGCAGGACCGTCCTCTATGCCTCAAGCTGCCAGATCGAAAGAGTCTTCTCCGCGAACAAATTCACTCAATGCAAGAACTGCTGGGGCTATGGCCACCAAGCACCCAGATGCAAAACCGACCACCCGGTCTGCCCAATATGCGCCCTCAGCCACACAAAGGCGACTCAACGCCACCAGAACCTGACAAGCGCCAAGGGTGGCAACCTCAAACCTGTGGCGTACTGCTGCCCCACCACCATCCCCTTTTGCACCAACTGTTCCTCTGCCTACCGAGCATTCGATCAATCATGCACCAAACGACCAAAGCCCCCTCTCCTGTCCTCCTCCGAGTTCCGTCCCCCCGCGGAAGAAGAAATGGATACGCAGGAAGATGGAGCAGAGGGTCCTTCCACCAGACAGCCTCGGCTCCAGAGCCTTGCTCCTTCCATGGACCTGGGAGATGGTCTCGCCACCAGAGCCCCCCCCTGCCTCCCTTTCTTGACCCCATTCAGAAGACCTGGAAGTGTCTTCCCCATCCCCAGCACCCCATCGTGCCCCCAAGGAACTGACCCTTCGCATACCCTGGAGGACGTCACTCCCACCCAAGTCCCCAAACCTCCCGCGGGTTCGTCCCTTTAATGCAAGACAACCGCTGTACTCCCCCTCCTTTCCCAGTTTCTACTACTCCTCAGCAGAGCACTAGCTCTTTTTTCCTAGTTCAACACAACTGCATGAGTAGCTGGAATGTGTTTCTCTCACTATTTAATTCTTTAGTTGCTTTGCCCTCCCCTCCTGTGATTGTTGCCCTTCAAGACTCTCCTTTCTTTCGTGGAAAATTCCCACAATTTGCTGGCTTCAAGTCCTTTTACCCCCCAACGGTGCGCGGTGAGAAGCCACGGGTGGCGGTATTTGCACTTCATGCTTTTTTTGATATTGTTTCTTTAGTTCCTGTATTTTTTGACAACTCTGGCCAGATAGCAGTGGATGTCTATACCCCGTCAGGCTTGTTTGACTCCTCCCACGAGAAATTTTGTTTGGTCAAGCTTTGCTCCCTTTGGACGACCTCGTCGCTGTACTGCTCTGTTTCCCGCGTGGTGGCTTACTGCGTTCTCGATTTCCCCACCCTCGTGGTGGGCGATTTCAATATACACCACCCACAATGGAATCCTGACTGACTTCTTAGGAAAGGGGAGATCCGAACCTCCACTCCATATGCAGAAATGTCCCAACAAAGATGTTTCTCCCTCTTGAATACTCCCGGAGTGTTTACTCGATTCTCACTAGGACAAGATTATCTGCAGTCTGTACTTGACCTGGCCTTCGCCAACCAGCATCTCGTACCCTTTCTGAAAACATGGGACGCGTTTCTACAGTCTACGGGGTCGGATCATGTCCCGATATCCTTAACACTAACCTCTCCACTTCTCTTGCCCCCCCAACTTACACCGCACTGGAAGGCTACCGACTGGACCAAGGTCATGGAGGACCTCGGCTCCCTCACGATTACGCCACCTCCACCTCTCCTAACTCAGCATGCACTTATCATGTGCCTCGACATCAAGCTTGGCAAGATACAGTTAGTCCTCGCCAGACATACGCCAATGAAAAAACCATCAATAAGGTCAAAACCTTGGTGGTCCGACACCTTGTCTGACTTGAGGAAAGGTCCACCATTCCTGTACTCGAGAAGCCCATATATACCCTTCTGATAACACTCTAGCCTCTCCTCACTTGGCCAAAAATGCATATTTTAAAGCTATCAAGAAGGCTAAGAAAGAGCACAGGTCACGTTTCCTTGAGAGTGCTACCCCCCAAAACGTATGGACTGCCAAAGGATTCGCCTTCGGAAAACCCCTTGAGCGGTTCCCATCCCTCCCACAAGCAACCTCACCCATGGAGCTGAATGACGCCCTGCTTTCCCACTTCTTCCCTCCAAGGCCTGACGGGTTCTGCCTGCCTATTCTCAGGGCCTTCAAAGATGCACCCCCCCTACTGGCGGAAGAGATAGCCGCGGCACTCAACAAGTCCTCATCCTCCTCAGCCCCCGGTCCCAACCTTTTTCCATTCTCAGTCTGGAAGAAGGTTAATATAGCCTGTCCCTCTCTGCTAGTTGAGCTACTCTCTCCGCTAGTCTGGTTCGGATTCCACCCAGCGTCGCTCACGATGGCGAACGGAGTGGTCCTAGAGAAACCAGGCAAACCCTCCTACGACACACCTGCTTCCTTCAGAATAATTGTCCTCCTTGAAACAGTCTCCAAGATCATGCAGAGGATAATCGCAAATCGCCTCTCACCTTTGGCTAGGTCGTTGGGCCTGCTGTACCCACATCAATGCGGCTCCCTTCCTGGGCTTAACACTTTCGATGCCTGCACGACGCTGGCTGATGAAGTTCAAATACTACAACGGCCCCAGCTGGTTGCATCCACCTTGTTCCTTGATATCAAGGGAGGCTTTGACAATGTCTCCCCAATTGACCTCTTCCATATGCTGCATTCAAAGGGCATACTTCTATACCTCTGCTCCTGGGTTAGGTCCTTACTGACAGGAAGGCAATGCTGTCTCGTTTTTGAGGGATCGCCCAGCGTTTTCAAACTCATTCAGGTTGGCACTCCGCAAGGCTCGCCAATATCACCTCTTCTGTTTGTTATCTATATCTCGTCCCTCCACTTTCCGGTGCCATGGAGGTTAATCCTGTCTGATGTGGACGACTTCGCGGTCACTGTTGCCTCCAACTCCTACAGGAGCAATGCCCAACGCCTCCAACATCCAGTCAAGATGTTGACTTAAAGGGGTAGGCATCTTGGGATCTCCTTCTCTGTACCCAAAACTGAACTCATGCACTGGAGGACGTCCAGACAAAGGGACCTCGCATCCACTCTCCCAATCGTTATTGATCGACTCCTGTTCTGCCCCTCCAGGGCAGTCTGTTGGCTCGGCCACTGGTTTGAGCCGGCCTCTTGTTCTCTCCGCTGGGCTACCAGCACACACTTCTCGAAACGTTTGGCACTTGCCGTGCGTGTCTTCTCCATGCTTAAGAGGCTATCGGGTCCCGGGAAGGGGCTCGCGCCCTTCCTCTGCCATAGGCTAGCGTCATCCCTCCTCGCCCCCATACTCCTCTTTGGAGCAGACCTCTTCTCACCCTCTGCAACAATGACCGACCGGCTTGCTGTCTTTTGGAGATAGGTTCAGTCTTGGGTCACCAACTGCTTCTCCGAAACCCCTACCAGTATCCTCTCCTCCGAGTCGGCCCTTCCCCCGATACAATGCCTCATTGAACACCGACAGCATCTGGCAGGGCTGAGGATGGTATGCCTCCCCCGGAAAGAAACGCGGCAACAGTACATCTTCACTGCTCCTTCCCTACAACCTCTTGCCACCACTCCCCAGAGGACCACCGCGCCTTGACGGTGGGGCTTACGGCTGGCTACAGGCCCCTGAATTGGAAAACCCCCGTGCTATCCCCTCTGGCAAGGTGGCATCTCCCACGTGATGCAATAGCCCACCTTGTGGGCAAGGTTCGCAGTCATCTTGCTCAGGTCCCATCAGTATCGCCTGCCCTCCTCCCTGAGCCCTTGTCCCCAGCAGCCCCTGGCAACTCTCCTTTTCCAGCCCTCAAGAAAGGCTGTCATCAGTTCCTCCTAAACACTTGGACCAAACAATACCCACCGCCTCCCCAATACGTCTACTCGCCCACTCTGTCGCCTCACCCCTTTATGGGCTTGGGAAAATTCATAGCGGGCAGGATCCACGAGATGAGGTCAAGAAAGAGCTACTTGGCCGGCCACCGATCATGGAGAGATCCGGATGCCCTTGACACGTGCCCCTACTGCGAGGAGGAACCTGAGTCCTTGGACCACGCCATTCTTCAATGCCCCTCGCATAAAAGAGCCAGAGACACCCACCTCCAGGGAGTCGAGTGCCTTGACGAAGGGGAACCCATCTGGACATCTCTGGAACTGCTTCACGGCCTATCCGCCTACCTAGCCGCCATCTCGGTTGGCTTCCCCGCGGACATGCCTGCACTCAGATACCCCCCCTCCGGGGCCCGACAAGTCGAGAGCCCCATTTCCTCACTTGTTTCCTCGCCCTCGGCATAAGCAGTTGGTGAAAGCATATTCCATTAGTTTCCTTGCTTGTCGGATTTCTATATGTTTAGTTTGAATGGTTCCTTTTACAGTTAGCGGGTTATGCGCTTTGCGATATGGGTTGTTCGCACTTAGTGGAGGCAATAGTTTGGTTTCCTTTGTTTTTGTTTGCTTTGGGATTAAGGTTTTGTTTACACCATAGCTACCGCTGCATGCGAGTTCTGGTACCTAAACAATGAATACATGATTATAAAAAAAAAGAAAAAGAAAAAAGAAAAAAAAGAAAAAAAGAACCGCTAGTACTACATGCTCCGTCGCTCCTATTTTCCTTCCACATAGTTTGGCAACACCATGTCAACTATCGTGGGCCCCCCCCACTCCCCTCTGCCCCCTCAATTGTTCATGCCAAGGGGCACGGTTAACTCTTTCATCCTCTCCCACTTTGGCCTCACTTCTCTCTTGTCTGCTTGATGGGGGATTTATTTGGGCTCGCCCAGTAGTCCTGTCTTGCTAATAGGGGCTCGCTTAGCTTTAGCACGGTCGACTTCCTCTCTTCGCTTGTGGATGGCGCTGGCAGTAGTGGACGTCCTTCTCCCAACTTGCACAATCCCCGTTGGGGAACTCCTCGGCTAGTAACTTCTGGGTCTGTTGTGCGGTTAGATTTGACCGTACCCTCCTAGTCGCTCAGTTCAAGTTTGGTTGCCTTCCTCACCTCGCCCTTCCACCTCCCTACCGCCGGTGGAATTTATTCCACGAAGTGATGCTATCTCTCGGAGAACCAGGGACTACATGAGAGACGCGGTAATATGGCACGTTTTGGTTTTGGTTGGGTCTGCACTGGGGCCTGGGGCCTTTCCTCCCATTTTTCTCTTCAGTCGCGTTGGCTGGTACCCTACTACTGTCGGCTGTTACCCTACTACCTCTCCATCTTTTGCTGCTTCGGGCAGCTCCTTCGGCCCTCCCGGACGGAAGGCTTGGGGCTCTTGTTCTGCTAATACCTCCTGCTTACAGCGGGTGCTCTTTCCTTTTGGCTTCTCCTGCTTGCGACCGTGGGCTATATGCCCAAGACATACGGTTCTGTCACCTATACGGCGCACCTAGTCATTTTTTCCACTTCACGGGCGAGGCCTGGCCATTTGTTTGTCCCAAGCGGCGGCACGGGTTGGGTTGGTATCTGGTTGTTGTACGGGGGGGATTGGTTTTGGCCTTTGGTTTAGGGTTACTTTGGTTTGGGTTTTCTTCTGTTCGGTGGGGTGTGTACTGTCGTGATGGGGGTTTTTCCTTGCTTTGAAGTATGGGTTTCTGGGCTTTCTGTCTTTACCGTTAGTAGATAGCCATGCGGGAGACTTGTGGGGACGTATTTTAAACCGAGGACTGATTGGGTATCGCTGGCTCTAGGCAAGACCCCTCCCCGCTTAAGTCGTGGAACCTTAGGGTCGGGCACCTGGCTGCCGGTGTTAGCCTTTCTGTGGTCACGGTTTTTCTTCTGGTGGCTGGAGAACAAGGTGGGGAGGAGGTGTGGGTCTACATGGCGAAACCTGATATGACCCCCAGCCTTACTTTCATTAAAGCGGATAAATAAATGATATTATAAAAAAAAAAAATGTAAAAAAAGAACAAAAAGAAAAAAAGAACGGCTAGTACTACACGCTCCATCACTCCTATTTTCCTCCCACATAGTTTGGCAACACCACATCAGCTGTCGTGGGCCCCCCCACCCCCCTCTGCCCCCTCTATGGTTCATGCTTAGGGGCACGGTTAACCCTTCCATCCTCTCCCGATTTGGCCCCGCTTTTCTCTTGTCTGCTTGTTGGGGGAGTTATCTGGGCTTGCCCAGTAGTCCTGTCTTGCTAAGAGGGGCTTGCTTAGCTTTAGCACTATCGGCTTCCTCTCTTCGCTTCCTGGCGGCACTGGCAGTGGTGGACATCCTTCTCCCCACTTGCACGATCCCTGTTGGGGAACGCCTCGGCTAGTAACTTCGGGGTCTGTCTCATGGTAAGATCTGACCATAGCCTCCTAGTCGCACGGTTCATGTTTCGGTTGCCTTCCTCACCTCGCCGTTCCACCTCCCTACTGCTGGTGGGATCCCTTCTACTAAGTGAGGCTATCTCTCGGAGAACAAGGGACCACATGAAAGATGCAGTAATACATCTGTTCGGTCTACAGTCGGGTTTGTACTGGGGCCTTTGGCCCTACCTCCACTTTCCACTTCGCTCGTGTCATCTCGCACCCTACTGCCTTCTCTCCTTGGCTGGTATCCTACTACCTCCTCCCTCTGCCACGTGGTGTTCCGTGGTTTCAGCCTGCTGCCTGCCTGTGGTTGATCTTTTGTGGGCACCCTACTGCTGGGTGGCATCCCCTCTGCCCAACATCTATTCCTTGGGCCTGGCACCATGGCCTATGTTCTCGATTGGCAGGTCATGGTATTGCACTACCTCTGTGGCTTAACTGGTTGGGGGCGCTCGGCCTTAAGGCTCATTGCTGGCTGCCCACTTTGGGTGTGGTTCTTTAAAAACGGCAAATCTGGTGGTACGGTGGGCAGTGGTTCTTTTTTTTTTTTTTTATGGCCCCTACTGGTCTAGTAGTTTACGGGATGGAGTTTTTCCTTATGCTTTCCTGCCTAGCCTGTTTGGTTTCCTTCCTGTTGGCTACGAGTAGTTAGTGGGTGGGGTTTTCTTTCGGGCGAGGAATCTTCTTGGGCCTTTGGTTGGCTTCTAGGCGAGACCCTTTCGCGTTCAAGTCGTGAGGCCTGTGGGCTTGGCACCTGAGATGATCGCCCTTGCAGTGTGTGAGGTTGGACCCATACAAGAGGGTCTTGGGGGTACAGGTTTTCTCTTGGTCTGGGGTGGAGGGGTTTTCTTAATGCCATAGCTAGCACTGCATGTGATGTTCTTGTACCTTAAACCAGTAACTAAATGATTATAAAAAAAAAAAAAAAAAAAAAAGAACTGCTAGTACTGGTAGTTGGCTTCTAGGTGAGACCCTATTACGTTCAAGTTGTGAGATCTGTAGACTGGACACTTGAGTTCATAGTCCTTGCAGAATGTATAGTTAGGCATGTACTAGAGGGTCCTGGGGGTATGAGTTTTGTCTTGGTCCAGGGTGGAGAGATTTTCTTAATGCAATAGCTAGCACTGTATGAGATGTTCTTGTACCTTCAACAAGTAACTCATTAATTCTAAAATAAAAAAAACTACAAACCTCAGGTACACTCATACCTGTTTAATAATTATACTACTGCCTGGCAACCATAATAACAACACTTAATGAATTCAACCATACAACAAATTAAGATACAAAGCCAATTAAGGAATAGATGAAAGTACATGACCTAAGATTCAAAGAAATCCAATTACCATTTTGTATGACCTCCATCTCCATCCAAAACAGCCTGAATTCTCTCAGTCATTCATTTTATCCAAGCATCCAATGACACTTGGGGAATCAAATCCCACTCCTTCTTTGCTGCCTGAAATAATTTAGCAGTACTATGGTGCCTTCTTTCCAATCTGGCGAATCACTTTCTGAGGACTCTTTTAAGCAGTGCCTAGGTGTTGTTAATAGTATTGAGATCTGGAGAGTTGGGTGGCCACCAAAGTTTTTTGTAACCATAGTCTGCCAGCAATTTTCGAGTTTCCTCAGTACCATGCCAGAAAGTATTGTCTGCAGCTAGGTAGATGTTGTCCGAAGGTCTATTCAGACCTTCTATAAACGGGATAAGGTATGGCTGGTGGATCTCAGTTGCATATTGGTAGGAATTGAGGCCATGTCTGTCTCTTTTACTAGTTCTTTCCTCCTCCCTCCTCTTTCTCACAAGAACTAACTCAGTCCTCCCATCCTTCATTATTGCAGTATAGACACCAATGCTACTCCTTCCTAACTTAAAGCTAGGCTTCAAGCTTTTTTCTTCCAGCTTATCACTAGCTCTTATCCTGACATTTCTCCTGACAGGATTTGGATCATAGATGATAGTGGTTACATCAACAAAAACCACTCAATTCCATGCTCCTCCCCAGTTCTTCCTTCTCCTAGCAAGCTCCTTTGTCTTCTCCTTCTGTCCTTTCCTCCAAAAAGGCTTCTTTCTTGGTATCAGAAGCTTAAAACCAGCATCTGAAATGATCTTGCCAATAGTAGTCTTGCCAAGACCAATATTTGCCTTTTGGGTAATTTTGTGTAGTGCTAAATGAGACTCGGCATCAATAATGGCCTCTACTGCTCTTTCTTTAGCATCAGTAATCTTGGTGGGTTTCCATTGCTTGGAGGTATAATGGGTATTTCCACCTCTTATCTCGGCTCTAGTGATTACCTGTTGAATAGTAGCCTTGCAAACCCCAATAGCCTTTTCTATTTTCTTATTCCCCCCATCTGTATGCTTATACATGGCAAAAACTTTGTTATTCAGATCTTCATTTGCTCGGGTAGAGTGAGGGGGAGCTATAGTTGCTGGTGGGATGAGGGGGTTAGGGTGTTGCTTGGTTGCTGGGCCGGGGTATAATTATTAGACAGACATGACTGTACACCATGCTCTGTTGCTCCTATTTTCAACCCACATAGTTTGCTAATATTAGGTCCACTCTAATAGACACTCCTTACACCCCTCTGCCTGCTCGGGGATTTCTGCATTTGGGCAAGGTTATCTCATTTATCCTCACCTGCCTTTGCCGCGCTTGTCTCTTGTCTACTTAATGGGGGAGCTATCTGGTCTCGTCCAGTATTCCTGTTGTACTTATACAGACTAGATTAGCTTTGGCACTGTTGGCTTCCTCTCTCCGTTTCCAGTGGGCAGTGGTAGTGGTGAACCTATTTCTGCCTACTTGCTTAATCCCCATTGGGGATCGCCTCGGCTAGTAACTATCTGGTCTGTCTCAAGGTGAGATTTGGCCATACATGCCTTGTCACTTTGTTCAAGCTACTGTCGCCTTACTCTTCACACCCTTCTTTCTCTCTATTGCAGCTGGGATCCCTTCCACTAACTGACGATATCTCTCCCAAAACTAGGGACCACATGTGAGATACGGTAATACTGGAACAGTTGGATTTTGGTTGGGTTTGTACTGGAGCCTTGGGTCATACCGCCCTTTTTCTCTTCAGTCACGGTGGCTGGTAACCTACTACTGTTGCCTAGTATCCTACTGCTGCATTCTCTTTTACTGCCTTGCATAACCCCATCGGCCCTCATAGATGGAAGGCTTGAGGCTTCCGTTTCGCGAATGCCTACTGTTCACAGCGTGTGTTCTTTCCCTATAGTTTTCTCTACTTACATCCTTGGGCTAGATGTCCTAGACATACATTTATGTCACCTATACGGTATCCCTATTCATTATTTTCACTTTACAGGAGTGATCTGTCCCTCAGATTGGGCCGGAATCTGCTTGTTGTCAATGAGGTGTTGGTTTTAGCTAGTGGTTTAGGGTTTCCTGGATTGGAGCTTTGTTCTATTCGGAAGGGAGTGTGCTCTCAGGACGGGGGATTTCTTTGTTTTGCAGAATGGGTTTCTAGCCTTTCAGTCTTTACAGTTTGTAGATAGCCGTGTGGGAGTCTGGTGGAAGAGCATTTTAAGCCAAGGACTGGTTAGGTATTGGTGGCTCTAGGCATGACTCCTCCTCATTCAAGTCATGGGATCTGAGGATTGGGTACCTGGTTGCAGATGCTAGCCTTTTCAGGGTCACAGCTTTTCTTCCCACTGATAGAGAACAAGGCCAGCTGGAGGTGTGGGTCTACATGACTCAGGCTGACATGACCCTTGGCCTTACTGTAGATAAAACTGGAGAAATAAATAAGATGACAAAAAAAGAAAAGAAACAAAAGAACCCCAGGTACACCATGCTCCATTGCTGTTATTTTCCTCCCATATAATTTTGGCAACACCACGTCAACTATCATGGGCCCCACCTACTCCACTCCACTCCCTCGTTGGTTCCTCCCCAGTGGTACAGTTAACTCTATCTTCATCTCCCACCCTTGCTTCCCTTCTCTCTTGTCTGGTTGATGGGGGAGTTATCTTAGCTCGCCCGTAGTCCTGTCTTAACAATAGCAGCTCACTTAGGTTTGGTACAGGCAGTCTCTTTTATTCACTTCTGGTCAGCTCTGGCAGTGTTGGATGTCCTTCTCCCCACTTGCACAATCCCTGTTGCAGAATGCCTTAGCTAGTAACCTTGCTGTCTGTCTTGTGATAAGATTTAACCATACCCTCCTGGTCACCTGGTTCAAGTCTCGATCTCTTTCCTCTCCTTGTACCTCTACCTCTCTACCACCCATGTGATCTCCTCCACTTAGTGACACTATCTCTTATAGATCAAGCGACTACAAGAAAGATACTGTAATATATCAATGGTTTGGTTTTAGTTGGGTTTGCACTGGGGCATGAACTCCTTCCTCCCTTTCTCACATTCATCACATCAGCTACTACCCTACTGCCACACCATTTGTTTTTATGTCAGGAAGCTCCACTGGCCCTCCTGGATGGGTAGCTGTGTGCTTTGGTTTTGCCAATACCTCCTGCTTACCATGGAAGCTCTATCCTTATGGTTTCTCTTGCTCATGTCTATGGGCTATATGCCCTAGACTTATGTTTACGTTACTTATGCAGCATACCTATTCGTTATTTCAATTTCAGTGGTGTGGTCTTCTATACTGGTCTGGCTGTCAATCTGGTTGTCGTAGGCAAGTGGTTGGTTTCAGCTGCTGGTTTGCGGTTTCCTTTGTTTGGATTTAGTTCTGTTTGGTGGTGTGTGCACTTTCAGGATGAGTGATTTCCTGGCTTTGATTACCTGGCTTTCTCAGGTTTCTGTCTTTACTGTTAGTCGATAGCCATATGGGAGACTTGTGGGGTAGCTTTTTAAACCAAGGACTAGTTAGGTATCAATGGCTCTAGGCAAGACTCCTCTTCATTCAAGTCATGGGATCTGAGGATTGGGCACCTTGCTGTTGATGATAGCCTGTCTAGGGTCACTATTTTTCATCTAGCTGCATGAGAAGAATACAGGATTAATGTGCAGGTCTACCTGATATTAGCAGATATGACTCCCATACTTACTGTATGTAAAACTGGAGAAATAAATAAGATGATAAAATAAAAATAGAACATGAAAAAGAAAAAAGAGAACCTCTAGTACACTGCGCTACCTAGCCTCTAGTTTCCTCCCCCGGAGGTTAACAACACCAGGGTTAATTATCATGGACTATTCACACCACCCCCTCAGTCCTCTTCATAGTTCCTGCCTAGTGGTATGCTTTCTCTTCAACACCCTCTCCCACCTTTGTTTGGCTTATTTTCTGTTTGCTTGATGGGAGAGCTATCTGGGCCACACCGAGTAGCCCTCTCCTTTGTGGGAGGCTCGCTTAGCTTTGGCACTGGTGCCTTCCTCTCAAGATTTCTGGTTAGCACTAGCAGTAGTGGAAGTCTTTCTATCCATGTCCACGATGCCGATTGTGGAATGTCTCAGCTAGTAATATCTTGTCTTTCTTGCCGTGAGATTTAGTTATATCTTCCTGATCACTTGGTTCAAGTTGCAGTCGCCTTCCTACCAATAAACCTTCAGATTACCTGCTGCTGGTAGGATCCACTCCACTAAGTGATGCTATCCCACACGAAACAATAGACTACATGAGAGACATGGTAAAATAACAATAGTTTGGTTTCTATCATTGGGTCTGCTCTGGAGCCTAGAGACATTCCTCCACTACGCCACTTCGACTACCATGGGTCACACCCTACCGCCTCCTATTCTATGGCTAGTACAATACTACCTCCTCCCTCTGTTGTGTAGTATTCCGAGGTTTAGACCAGCTGCCTGCCTGCAGTTAATCTTTAGCTGGCACGCTACTGCTGGGTGGCATCTCCACTGCCATACATCTACTCATTGGGCCTAGTACTGTAACCCCTGTTCTCGACCGGTGGGTCATAGTATAGCACTATATTGGTGGCACACGAGGTCATGGGTGTTTGGCCTCAGCTTTCATTGCCAGCTCTCTACCTTGTGGGCAATTCTTTATAAACAGCAAGCTGGCAGTTCCGTAAGCAGTGGTTATTTTATTTTCTTCATTTTTGTACTTTACAGGTACTGTTTTTCCTTATGCTTTCCCCCCTGACTTGTTTGGTTTTCTTTCCATTCACTAACTATAGGTAGTAGGAGAGTGGTCTTTCATACCAGGAATCTTCTTAGGCATGTGGTTGGCTTCTAGGTGAGATCCCTTGGTGTTCAAGTCATGAGGCCTGTGGGCCAGGCACCTCAGTTAATCACCCTTCAAGTCTGTATGGTTAGGCCTATACCACAGGGTCCTTGTGGTACAGGTTTTATCTTACTCAGGAGTGGAAGAACTTTCTTAATACCAGAGCTTGTACTACAAGAGATGTTCTAGTACATTGTAAAAGGAATTAAATAATGCTGAAAAAAAAATATGAAAAAGAAAGAAAGAAAAGGACCTTTCCTACACCATGATTTGTCACTACTATTGTCCTCCCTGATAGTTTGACAACATAACGGTCAACTATCTTGGGCCACCTACCCTCTCCACTGCCCCCTCGATTGTTCCTGCCTCAGGGTATGGTTTCTCTTCAACAGTCTCTCCTGGCTCTTGTCCTTCTTGTGTTCCCATCAGCTTGATGGTGGAGGTATCTGGGCCTTGCACAGTTGTCCTGTCTGGTTTAGCGGACTTTCTTAGACTTGGCACAGTTGGCTTCCTCTCTTCCTTTCTTGTCGGCACAGGAAGTGGTCGACATCTTTCTAGATACTTGCATGATATCTGTTGGGGAACACCTCGGTTTGAAACTTCAGGCTCTTTCTCATTATGAGATTCCACCATACCCTCCAAGTTGCTCAGTTCCAGTTGCTATTGCCCACCTCCACTTTCCGTTCCGAATTCCTACCGCCAGTACAATCCACTCCACTAAGTGATACTATCTCTCCTGTAACAAGGGGCCACCTGAAAGACATAGTAATGGAGTAATAGTTCAGTTTCTACGATTGGGTTTGTTCAGAGACCTTTGGCTCTCCCTCCATCTCCCACTTTGATTGCATTAGCTCGCATCCTACTGCCTCCACTTCTTTTAACTGGTACACTACTACCTCCTTCCTCATCCATGCAGTGCTCCTGTGTTATGGCCTGCTGACAGCCCATAGTTGATCTTTAGCTGCACACTACTGCAGGACTGCATCCAATCTGCCAAATGTGCACGCCATGGGCCTGGCACTGAGGCCCCAGTTCTTGATTACCAAGCCAGGGTATTGCACTACATCAGTGGCTCAGCTGGTTGGGGGCATCTGGCCTTAGGGCTCACGACCAGCTGCTCTCTTCTGGGGTAGCTCTTTATAAACAGTTACCTGGCAGTTCTGTGGGCAGTAGTTATTTTATTTTGTGCTTTTTACTAGTTTACGGTAGAGTTTTTCCTTATGCTTTCCTGGGTAGTTTGTTTGGTTTTCTATCTGTTAGCTACATATTGTTAGTAGGAGGGAGGTCATCCAGGTGAGGAATCTTCTTGGGCATATGGTTAGCTTCAAAACATGACACCTTCACATTCAAGTCATGAGGTCTACTGATCGTGCACCTGAGTTGATCACACTGGTAGTGTGTTCTGTTAGGCCCATACCATTGGGTCTAAGGGTATGAGTTTTCTCTTAGTCCAGGGTGGAAGGTTTGTCCTAATACTATAACTAGCACTGTATGCAATATACCCGTACGTTAAACAAGCAATTACATGAAGACAAAAAAAAAAAGTCCAAAAAATGTACCCCAGTATACATACTTCACGACTCCTATCATGCTCTACCATATCTACCTTCCCATCCTGTTGTTCAACCTCTGCCCTTAACACCTTTAGCATCTCTTGAAAGACCTCTAGCACATTGAGATCCTCCTGACCTTGAGTATCAGGACAACTTCTCCTAACAAAGGCTATAGACCCCACCACGCTCTCCCACTCTGGCACTCACGTATCGCATTGAGGAGCTGCTTCCCATCCCATCTTGTCCTCATCCTAGGCTGCCCCAATTCTCCCAATTAAGGAAAATCTAGCAAGACTTATCCTCTCAGCAAGGGACATACTAGATTGGCCCCCCAAACACCTTCCCCCCATTGGACTGCAGGAAGGGTTGTACCTCTCTATGGGAGAGTGCTACCTACTTCTGCTCATCTTCTCGTATGTGCACGGCCTATCCTCTCTCTCCCATAACATCATGACTTTAATAAGCAAGTTCACGACCTCTGCTCCTAAATAGCCAACAACCTCCCTTTCTGAAGCAGCTGAATTGATGCTAAAAGTATTCTGACAAGTTCTGTGGCCTCCCTCCAAACATCTATTGCAGATCTAGCTACTAGGTTGGTGGCTAGCCCCGCTTTACCATACCAACCTCTGCATTAACCCCCTCTGCCCCATTCCCCCTACCTTTTCAAAACAGTCTGGAAACAGTTGCCATCAATTCGGCCCTCACGCTTCCTGCAGTGTTACCCTTAGGGTACCAGGCCAAATACCATGCTGACATCTCCTTATACAACTGCATGATAGGTAAATACTGTGGCAGCCCAGCCACCTTCATAGCAAAATACCACAGAACATGTGAGGTACCACCATGGAGGGACTGGAAGAACCCCGACCCTGCAGAATTTCTCCCTGGAATTTCTGACTCAGACAACCCCCCTCCTAGACCTTCAATCGCCTCCTATTCCAAAATTGCTATCTCTTGACCCCCTCAGGGCATGACAAGACAATGAAACATGACGCTCTCAGTGGCACAAGTGGTGCAAACAGTTCCTGGACCAGCTGGTCCCCCTGCCCCACAGCCACTGCCTGCTGCAGAGATAAAGTTCTTTGTCCGTCACACCTCTCCTGCTCCTCAGAATCAGAGTGGCGCTATTGTAGCTTTCATCCCCAACGTTGCGACAGCTGTCCTTAAAGAAGACAACTGCGCTTTCCCTAAATCCTTCGCAGCCGAGGTCAATGAGCCTGGCACTGTAGCCCTTCTCGCACTCCACAATGCCCAACTGCTGACTGTCTACCTTCTATACTATATAGCGCTCTCCTCCCGTCTCCACATGGCTTAGCCTGTAGGAGACAACCACTATCCCTGCTTTTGTTTGGTACCTAATAAGGTGCAGCTTGCCCTCCATTCTCTTCCTTTCTTCCACTACCCTGAAGCTCAAGACTCTCTCTTTCAGAGGCCACCGGAGACTATTCTCAATGTCAAATAAGTCCAGATCCCCACTGCCTGTTTCCTTATCCAAGACAATAAGGTATGCCATTCCAAGGTAAACATCTCATGCATCGTCGTGGTTGCACTCTAGCATGTGGTGAAGATAGTAGGTTGGTCCATCCTCTACACTTCCCATTACCGGATGGAGCATGCTTTCTGCTCGAACAAATTTACCTATAGTAAAAGCTATTGGCACTATGGCCACCAAGCAGCTAGGTGTATGATGGAGCACTCCTGGTACCCCATATGCGCCCTCTGCCACACCAGAGCAGCTCGCAGCTGCCAGAACCCAATCTGCCCCAAGGGAAGCAAACTCAAGCCAGTGGTTAACAGTTACCTGACCTCTGTCCCCCGCTGTATCAACTGCACCTCAACCCACCTGGCCTTCAAACAGTCCTGCCTCTAATGTCCACAATCTTCCGCTCCCCTGCCTCCAGCATTGTCCCCCCCCCAGGGGAGAAAGAGATCGATATGCAGTAGGATGGAGGAGAGTACCATACCTCTGACCCTGTACAGCCCCAACACCTTGCTCTACCTGTGAACCTGGGAGATGGTGTCTGCAACAGAGGCCCCCCCTTCCCTGCCCTTCGCTTCCCCTTAAAGATTCCCTGGGGACATCTTCCCCTGAACCACACCACTCCTCAAATGGGCAAACCTCACCTGAGCTTAGGAGGAGGCGACTTCCACACCAGTCACAAACTGCAGGCGTGTTAGTCTCTTGGTAATGAGCGAAGAACATGCTACTTCCCCTCCTTACCTGGCTTTTATTACTCTTCTTCAGCACTGTAGTTCTTTTTTCCTCATTCAGTACAGCTGCTTGGGAAGCTTCAATATGTTTCTTTCTCTCTTTTATACTTTACTTGCTTCCCCCCCCTCTCTTGTTGCTCTCCAAGATCCTCCCTTGTTCTGTAGTACGTTTCACACTTTATCGGCTTCTAATCTTCCCCCCCGACCCTCGTAGCTGCTCCAGGGAAATCCCATGAGTGGCAGTGATCGCACTACTATTTTATTTTTAATGTTTTATTGCTTCACCAGTTTTTTGTCAACTCTCTCCTGATGGTGGTAGTTATCTTTACCCCACTGGCCTTTTTGACTCCTTGCATTTGAGATTTGAAATTCTCAACCTGTACACGCTTTGGACTTCTTAATTACTCTACTGCACTATCTCCCCCATGGAGACTTTTCTTGTTTTCTACTTCCCCACCCTAGTGGAGGGTGATTTTAAAGTTCACTTCCCATAGTGGGACCCTGACCGTCTACTAAGAAAAACTGCAATGCACACCTCCAATCCATATACCAACCTCATGCATGAACCATGCTTCTATCTCCTCAATACCCCAGTGGTGTACATGCATTGCTCCAGTGGACAAGATCATCCCCTCTCCGTAATAAATCTGGCCATCTCCAACCAATATCTCTCCCATTTGGTTGAATCATGTGGCACATCTCTCTAGTCTATTGGGTCAGACCATGTCTCTATATCCATCACGCTTTCCTCCCACCTGCTCTCCCCCCCTCATGTCTAGCCTGAAAGGAAGGCACTGCTTAGCCCTGAGATTATGATAGTT
Organism: Tuber melanosporum; assembly: GCF_000151645.1. Lineage (NCBI taxonomy): Eukaryota > Fungi > Ascomycota > Pezizomycetes > Pezizales > Tuberaceae > Tuber > Tuber melanosporum. The sequence goes on along the minus strand of NW_003298838.1, from coordinate 170,856 downwards.
TCCGCCAGTGTTCTGGATGAGCCGAGCCGACTTGAGTCTCTTCGCACTGCTGGCGCTGAGCTTTCAAACCATCGTAATCTCTTATTACTGCAACTCCAAGTCTCATGGCACCTTCCCAGCCTGCCTCCTACCACCACTTCCTAGCGTTCTATCACGAGATTGACCTACATCCTACTACCTCCCTACCTCTATGCCTCCTACCATATCCCCACCTCCATGCCGCCTACCATCCTCCAGCTTCCTACTACTACTGCTTCAGCAAACAAATTTGCAGTACAAATTATTACCCATTGTTTATCAGCACCCGTCTAGTAGGCTAGTGCCAGTGCACCATGTCGTCAGCGGCTAGCACATCAACCTATATTGCTAGTGGGTCAGCTAGCGCTAGTATAACGAGTACAAGTGAGGCAGCCACCCCTGACTTTCCTGAGCGGCTTATTGGACGGTGGGGTAAGCGAGAATTTCATGACTGCCGTTGTTCAAGTCTACTATTTGCGATCAAAAACTAAGGCCTGCCGTCATGGTTATTTAGGTATCCTATATGACAAAGCTACTCTGAGTGGCCAACCGGATTCGTGATTTACCAGTTACCTCTACACAAAACGATTGATTATCAGACAAAAGATCCTCAGCTCTATCGGGGAGGTGGAGGAGACGCATATGGTTTACTGTTGCCATTGTAAACATAAATGGGGTCCATATGCGCCAAATTATAATACTACATCAGCATTTGGAAAGCAATTCTGCACACTGCATTCTTAGTTATAGTTCCGGGAGGAGGAGTACAAAAGTGTGATAAAACGAATAGCAGAAGCTACAAGTACGAGCAAGCGCAAATGGACAGGCTCTAGCCCATTTTCTCTTACAAGTCAGCTTGCAGGAACACGGCAACCAGGGGAAATATTTGACAAACAAAAATACCGAATGCTTCTTGCAATGATGGTTTTGGAAACCAATACTGCATTCCGGACAGTTGAGGTAGACTCATTCCGGAACCTTATGCGTTATTGAAATAATAGAGTCTCTTTGGTCAGCCACTGTATGCTTTACCATGATATACATAAGCTGCTCTATCACCAACCTTTTAAGGGGGTCAGCCAGAGATTACAACTCCATATCTTGAAAGGAGCCCATATCATCCTAACTCTGGATGCGTAGACAGCTTCGAATAAAATCTTCTTTCTCACTATTACTGCTCACTGGATGAATACAGAGTTCGAGCTAGTAAGCACACACTTCTGAGATTTGAACATTTACGGGACTCACATACGGCGGAGAGTATGACTATTGCGATAATGAAGGTTCTACAAATGTATGGCATCGAAGATCACTTCAATTGTATTACCACTGACAATGTGTCTGTTAATGACGCAATATGTAATGAGCTTGAATTTCAACTCCCATCTTAGTCGAAAGGTAATGGTTAAATTTGTTCTCCGGCCAATGTGCTTAATCTAGCCACACAAACAGTTCTTTCGACTTTAAAGTCAGAGGCCCAAGAGGTAGAAGTGGTTCTTGAAGGCTGGGATGAATATAGCAATAATGAGATTGGACCCGCTGCAACTCTAAGCCGGCTGCACAGGATTATTGTGAAAATTCATTCCTCAACACCATTGTAGGAAGCTTTGAAAACAGGAGCACAAGCAGTAGAGCTGGATTGGTTGGCTCCAATTCTCGATGTTCGTATCTGGTGGAACTCTACTCACAAGATCATAGAGCGTGCTCTTGAGCTCCGACCTGCTTTGGAATGCCTATTGACATTTGACCCATCACGTGCTTTACAGCATGCACAACTGACTCTAAACAGGAGCGACTAGAGAGTATCAGTAAGATTGAAGGATATCCTTCATGTCTTCATCTTGGGAACTAAGTTTGCAGGCAGCTCGACCTACCCTACTCTCACAATGCAATTGCTGTACTATCAGTTCACATAAAACAAGCTCTACCGCCTAATTCAGGTGGAGCCAGAGAATTCTTCTCATGACAACTCCGCACTTGACACAAGAACATCAGGCTTGCTCTGGGCTGCTGCAGATAAGGCTTATATGAAGCTTAACCTTTACTGGCAAAAGACTGATCACCATAGTGGTCAGGCTGTAGCTACGATGCTAGATCCCCGGATGATCTTGAAGGTATTTCAGAATCTGCATTGGGAGTCGGAATGAATTAATGATATGAAGAAAAAGTTCCATAGAGTCTACAATGACTTCTATGCAAGCAAAGAATATAGTTAGCCTAATACTAGTAGCGAGGTTGATATGTTGGAGGCACATCGTGTAGCCTCAAGTTCGGCAATATGGCTTCATGTAGGACTGGAATGGCCTGGAACTAGTAGTAGTTCCTCAGCAATGTATGAAGAGGTTGGGTTTGATGATCTTGTCTTTGGCCCATTGGAGAGTCCAATACACCAATCACAAATCGGCTCACTTGTAGACTTCTCTCTTGAGGAGGACTGTGCAGACCGCCGAGCAGACCCGGTGCAGTGGTGGAAATTACAAGCGCATTGGCTTCCCTCACTTGCCCTCATGGTGAGTGATTTCCTTTCAGTTCCAGCTACAAGGTATGATTGAAATACTATATATCACACCCACATATCCAATTACTAGCACTAGCTATTGAGGCATGTACCATGGTTGGGATACCTAGTATGCCATTTGAGTAGGCTTTCTCAGTCGTAGGTGATATCATTCCAAAGAAGTGCAATCGCATAGTAGGTAGTACAATTAGGTTGCTCATGTTAACCAAGGCCTGGCTTGGAGTACCGCAAGTGGAAACGTCGGAAGAGGTAGAGGAAACCATTGGGGAATATAGGAACTATGAGGCAGACACAGAAGGGGATAGTGAGCTTCCACAGGAATTGGATTCTGGGATAGTGGAAAGGTCCTTTTTACTAGTTGTATTTATTTTCAAGTTGCGATGTATAATTATTGGTTGTTTTAAATGATAATGGCAGTGTGTAGAGGTATCATGACCACTCTAGACGCAAGGGTCTTGGTGGCTCGAGCCAGACTCGTGCCCTCGAGGCTGGGGGTCCCTCAAGCCGAGCCGGCTCGAGCCCAGGTCTGGACTCAACTCGAGCTGGCTCATGAACAACACTAGGAGGAGCAGAAACTGTAAG
>NW_003298838.1:165978-167588 GCF_000151645.1 Tuber melanosporum | reverse complement strand
GTGATCTAGCTGAGCACAGAGTTCCGTAACAGAGTTTGTCTGTTCACAGTTTCTGCTCCTCCACTACAACCGAACCACCATGCACTGAACACCTGGCTTGACACCAACCCCAGCAGAGTGTGAATGGTCTTCACCAAGTACAGGTATATGAGATGACCATGCATCAGTTTGAAATCTTGGTGGTCTGACTCTTGGTCGGATTGAGCGAGGATTTACCATTCCAGTGCCAGTGAGGCATCTGCCTCCCCTTCCCATGACACACAAGCCGACACCTACTTGGCTAAGATTGCCTACATTAAGGCAATTAAGTAGGCCAAGAAGAAACATTGGACACAGTTTCTAGAGGGTGCAACCTTCCAAAATGTGTGGACGGTAAAAAGATTCTCCTTTGGCAAACCACCAGAACTCTTCCTATCACTATCGAATGTAATCTCCCAAATGGTATTGAATAATGCACTACTCACACATTTCTTCCAACCCAAACCCTCTGCTGTCTCCTTATTTATTCTCCAGGCTTTCAAAGACTCCCCCTTTCGCTCTATGGAAGAGGTTGCCATCACACCATGCAAGTCTTCCCGATCTTCTGCCCCGGGCCCTAACCTCATCCATTTTGTATTGTGGAAGAATATCAATGCTGCTAGTCCCTCTCTCCTGGTCACTCTCCATTCCCCCTTAGTATCGTTCCACTTCCACCAAAGGTCACTTGAGCTGGCAAATGGGATGGTTCAAGATAGGTCCAGAAAGTTCTCATATGAAACTCTGGCCTACTTCCGAATTATTGTCCTCCTGGAGCAAATCTCCAAGATTTTTGAAAGGATAATGGCAAACCGTCTCTTGCTCTTGGCAAGGTAACTTGGCCTGCTCAATACATACCAGTGCCACTCGCTGTCAGTTCTTCGTACTTTCAATACATGCTCTATCTTGGCCCGTGAGGTATAAACACTCCAACGACTGGACCTCCTGGCTTGCACCTTATTCTTGACATCAATGGGGGCTATGACAATGTCTCTCCTAAAAATGTTTTTGATATGTTGTGCTCCAAAGGTGTTCCTCAGTACCTCTACTCTAGGACCACGATATTTCTAACAGGAAGCCAATGCCAACTAATATTTCTGGGCTTACAAGGGTTTTGAAGTCAGTCCAGGTTGGTACCACACAGGAATCTCCCATTTCACCACTCCTTTATGTCATCTGCATCCGCTCTATTCATTTCCCAGCGTGGCTAGTACCAATCCTCCCATATGTGGACAATTTCGCTGCAACCGCAGCCTCCAATTCCTACAGAAAGAAGGTCCAACACCTCCAGCCTCCAGTAATGATGCAGACTCAATGAGGAAGAAGCCTGGGGATCTCATTCTCTGTCCCCTAAACAGAACTCTTATCCTAACATACAAATGACAGAAAGGCTCAACCTCCACCCTCCCAATAGTCATTAGTGGCCTACTCTTCCACCCCTCAAGGGTGATCTGGTGGCTTAGCTACCGCTTTGAGCCTACCTCATGCTCCCTCCATTGGGCAACCAATACCCGTTTTATGAATTGCCAGCCATTGCCTCCTGGTGCATTCTCTATACTAGATTCTGTAGCCGGTAGAATATACACCTGTTTGTA
>NW_003298838.1:163403-165915 GCF_000151645.1 Tuber melanosporum | reverse complement strand
ACAATGGCTTTCCATTAGGGGGGTATCGGCAGTATGGCTCATGCTTCTATGGGGCAGAGCTCTTCTCACCCTCCACTTCTATGAAGCACGATTGGCCATCTTCTGGAAACGGGTCCAGAGGTGGATATCAAACTTCTTCATGGAGACCTCAACTGATATGGTCCCTTGCAAGTCTGCTCTTCCACCTATCCAATATCTTATTGAACACCGCCTCTGCCTAGTAGCACTTGGAATAGTCTTCCTCCCACCTATGAGAAACCCATCCACATCATGGCTTCACTACTCCTGCGCTACCACCTTATCCTTCCCTTTAACTGAGGATTACCGCCTGCTCACGATATATCTCACCGCATGTTACAAGTTCCTGAACTGGAAGAACCCAAAACCATCACCTACTATCAGAAGATACCCCCTACCACATGCCATAGCCAACCGAGTAGTTAAGCTTATAGCCTATTTCTCCCATGTTCCTACCCCATCCATGTTACTCCTCCACTTGCCATTACCCTCTGTAGTACCAGACGTCCCTCCACTCTTTGCCATCAACAATCATTACCGGCAGCTACTCCTCCACACCAGTGATAAACAATACCCACTTGGTCACAGTTACATGTACTCCCCCCCGCTTGCTCTCCACCACTTTATTCTTCTCAGCAAGTTTATGGCAAGACACATCTATCAGATGAGGTCGGGTAAGAGCTACCTGGCTGGTCACCTCTCCGGGAGAGATCTGGACGCCTCAGATATCTGTCCATACTGTGAGATGGAGACTGAGACTTTCCATTACACCATCCTTGCCTGCCCTTCCGGCAAACATGCCAGAACATGCACCTCCCTGGAGTTGAGAGCCTGTGCGAGGAGCAGTACCTCTGATCATCACTGACTATCCTGGGCCACCTGGCTGCCTTCATCTATGCCACCTCAACTGGTTTACCCAACAGGATGCCCAAATGCAGGGGTCGTAACTCTCAACCACGGGACTCCAGTAGTCCTGTTCTTTTGTCCACCAATTTATCCTCTAGTTAGCCTGTGAAGTTAGAAGCATTTCTCAGAATCTTTTTATCCTTAGTGATATGTTTGCTTTGTTTAGCTTAAGTACTTCCTTTATGTTTAGCAATTATGCCTTTGGTTATATAGGTTGTTCAAGCTAGTTGGAGGTACTAGTGTGGTTTTTCCTTAATACGTACTTGCTTTGGGATAAAGATGTTGTTTACACTATAGTTAGTACTGCACATGAGTTGTTGTACCTTAACAATAAATAGATGGTAATAAAGAAATATAAAAAAAGAAAAAAGAAAAAAGAGCCTCCAGTACAGTACACTCTGTTGCTCCTATTTTCCTCCCACAGAGATTTGCAACTTCACGTCAACCATTGTGGACCTCTCCCCTTCCCTCTACTCCCTCAATAGCTCCTGCCTACGGGCACAGTTAACTCTTGTATCCTCTGCTTCTGTTTCCTCGCGGGTCTCTTGTTCACTTGATGGAGAGGTTATCTGAGCTCGTCCCATAGTCCAATCATGCTAATGTGGGCTCGTTTAGTTTTGGTATGGTCTGCTTCCTCTCTTCATTTCTGGTTGGCACTGGCAGTGGTCAATGTCATTGTCCCTACTCACATGATTTCCTTTAGGTAAGATATCAGTTAATAACTTCGGTGTCTGTCTCAGTGTGAGATTCAACCATACACTCCTAGTCGCTTAGTTCAACCTATGGTTGCCTTCCTCCCACCATCCTTCCACTTCTCTACTGCCTCTGTGATTGCTTCCACTAAGTAACACTATCTCTCACAAAACAGGAAACTACATGAGCGATACGATAATATGGGAACAGTTCAGTAACAGTCACGTTTGCACTTGCACCTCTGGCCTTGCTCTCTTTTCCTCTTCAGTTACCTAAGCTGGTACCCTGCTACTCTCTGCTAGTAACCTACTACGGCATCATCTTTTATTACCTCAGGCAACTCTATTGGACCTCCAGGATAGACAGCTTACAGATCTTGTTTCGCCAATAACTCCTGCTTGTAATTTTAAACTATATATCCAAGATGCATAGTTATGTCACCTGAATGAGGTGCTCATTTATTCTTTCGACTGCAAGGGCATGGTTTCTGCCATGAGAGAGGTTAGGAATCAGGGAACTCAAGGCGACGGGTTGGTTTTGGTCTTCCGTTTGGGGTTTTCTTGCTTTGGGTTTTCAGCTCTTCAGTGGAGAGTGTACTGGCTGGATGGGTGATTTCCTTGCTTCAAAGAATGGACTTTTGGGCTTTTATTAGGCGGAGACAATCTGATAGACTTCAGAATTGTTGGGGCCAATCAAGATTCAATTCTGTAGATAGAGATTGTCTAGTAAGGCTGGAGTTTATTTGTTTTGTTTATGACTACTAGGAGAGAGGTAAATTTGGTAAAGTAAGCAAGAATCATAAAACAATATTATACTGTCAAAGTCTCTTCTCCGTTGCTTGATGATGTCTCTTGCCAAGCTACTCAGATATGGGGAAGATGGCCCCTTACTTGAC
>NW_003298838.1:119797-163253 GCF_000151645.1 Tuber melanosporum | reverse complement strand
GAAAATCACCACACCCTCTTTAGCAATTTCGATATAACTAACTCTGAACCAGACCATTCCCAATAGTAGTTATCCGATCATTAGAGACTTTAAACTTGTGGCCTACTTCTCAAGGCGAACTGACATGGACCCAATTGTCTCCATCATTGATGAAATAATCCGATTCATCTGTGGCTTGCATCTGTGAAGGTAGTCATAATTACAACCTTTTTTAAGTTGCCTGACATTCGACCTTCATAACTCTTTACCCAACTGACAGATGGCTTCCACAGGACTTGCTGCTAATTTACAGAATGTTATTCCACTGGATTGACAAATATTCCCTCAGGTGGCAACCCTTAGTTGCTCTGGGTAACATATTTTCAATTGCTGTTGTATTATTGGAAGTTATCCTCATCACTACAATGTATTGCGAAACCTATTTGCAATACTCTGTGAAGTCCCATGCCTTCAATGGTAGTGTCCTGTGGGGTTCTAGACTCATCTGGATATTGCAGGTTGGCTGTGAATGTATTGGTCTCTTGCTCAGATCCTTTATCATTTCATACCGTCTCTTTGTGCAAAAATGTCCCATTACCTACCGTCCATACCATAAGTCTCACATCTTTGAAGCCTGATTACCTTCTGAGTAGTTGCCGGATTATATGTGTTCCACTTCGTGGACCTAGCCAAAGGTCCCCTCACATATAGCCTGCGAGCAGGATCCGGTTAGATTAATAGCGGTAATGTATACTGTGTTACTCTGACACATTCAATTCTGTTGTATTATAGTCACAGGACACAACTTAGAGCGATATGTATGATCACTGGCAAGCCCTGTAAGAGGGCTGGAGGGGTGGGTTAGAAACCAGAGATTCCAATTCCAGGTGATGTTACCCTATCTAGAGTGACTCCTAGATATCAGATCCTGGTATTTCTAACAAGAGCTTCCTCCTCTTAAGGTTTTTCACCGAATGCTTTTTAGGTACATATTAAAAAAATTAAAAATCAAAAATTAAAATAAAACATTAAATCATTAAAACCTCCAATATTAGCTCCTTTAGGACCCAATCAGAGCAGGGTGAAAGACATTCTGCATTTACCTGGCCACAGTAAGCAAACCTTTTCTTCGTTGTCCTTCCTCTGCCAGCTGTGACATTTCCGCATTATCACAGTGGAACTCTTCCACCTATTCCTTTGTGTTATCCATACCTGTGGCAGGTTCCCAGGTGTTCTAGTCTTCCGAACAACCTTGCCATTTAACAAAGTACCATAGTTCAGGTACCTCCTGGTAGCGACCGCTTGCTTTCTTTCCATAACAACATATCTCACTTTTCACGATTTTCTCTATTTCCCATTATAAGTCATCCTCAATATCCTCAAATTCACTGGGAGGTTGTTATCAGTCTGCATTTGCAGACTCTTTTTCAGGTTCTGACAGATACCTGGAACACTGGCTGTAGGTTCCATCGATCTGATATGTTGAGCTTCCAGGTAGGATTTCCTCGTGTCTCCAAGATCATGAACGGTCCATAGAATTCTAGACTGAGTTTCTTCAACTTTCAACATGTACAAATGTTCATTGTGTTTAACATTACTTTATTGCCGATTTTGAAGTCTAGTTGTTCCTTGGCTTTTCTATCATAGTATTTAGCCATGGCTTCTTGTGTTTGATGGAGTGACTGCCTTGCTTGCTCATGAATCGTCTTTATCCAGTTTGTATAAAGTGTAGCTCCTGGACTTTCCTCTCACATCTCTTCATCTATTCCATTTCTGGATGAAATCAATAGTTCGAGTAGAAAGTGGTCATTCCATTTGCATTGGTTGCCGACTTATTGTAGGCATGTTCAGCTAGAGGTAGTAACTGGTACCAGTAATCTTAATTGTAGTTGAAGAAGATTCACATGTAATCTTCCGGTACTTGGTTGGTTTACTCAGTTTCTCCATGCATCTGTGAGTAGTAGGCTGTAGACATCCTCTTTTTTATGCTTAATTCTTTGTACAAGAATTGCCAAAGTTCTCCAGCAAACTTCAAGTCCATATCTGAGATATCTTCTGTTGGTAAGCCATGTGACTTCTGAATTTCGTTTATAAAGACTATAGCCATGTCCTTTGCAGTAGCTGTCTCTTCTAATACAACAAAGTGGGTTATTATTCTAAACCAGGAGACTACTACCATAGTTTGTGTGCAACCTTGACTTTGGGGCAACTGCATAATAAAGTCAACGGAAATGAATACCCGTGCCGAATAGGAGATTGATAGCTATTGTAGTAGACTATACATTGTATGTTGTGGGAATTTGCTATGTTGACAATCATCCCACAACCGTAAATAATCCTGCATGGCCTTTCCAATAGAAATCCCTCATAATTATCTCAAAGGTCTTTTCTTGTCCAAAGTGTCCTGCTACTTGAGCATCATGACACCCTTCAGCTATTGGTGTATAAAGGTCCTAGTTTTTTGGTATAAATTGTCTTTGGTTATAGTGAAGCAACTGGTCGGATGGAGTCCAGTCTTTTGGAAATAGTTTGCCATTGTCTCGTAGTTTCTCCAACTCATTTTTGCTTCTCAGCTATTCTCTATGTCCAGGGATACCTTTTTGGATTTGCTTCAAGAATTCCGGATTGAATTTCTTCAATTCCTTGTAGGCTAGTATAGTACTAGTCATGAGTGTTTACTCAGGTATTTTAGCTGTATCATACCAGTATGTATTCTGGTCTATTGATGCATGTAACTGGCTAACTATGGGTTCCTATTCCAGGATAGTAATAGCCCTAGTTGCGATGTCTGTGCTGTGGAATTCTGCTGTGCCTCTTTCAGTATCTTGTAGGTTATCTATTTCCATCATATTAGCAGTATAAACTTTTTCTACTACCAACTGGGCAATTTGATCACTGGCTTTGATGAGACAATCCGCAAGTCAATGGTTGAATGGTAACAATTTTAATTCTCCAGTATAATCTTGGTTGATTACACTGACACCTTTAGAGATTCTACTTTTGACCACTGTTCCTCTACTTGGGGCAATCCTCCCATATATCCAACTAGTAGCCCTATTGCGATACCCGTCCCAACAATCAACTGTCCCAGTGCTGAGATTTTATCTTCCTGTAAAGGGTAAAGATTGTAGCATGATTCCACCCTTGAACCGTTGGTTGGTAACCTTAGTCTTGTGTCTAACCGTTTTGCTTGATTCACAGAGTCCGTCTCATTCTAACATACTGTTTCCTGTATATTACCTGTGCTTATATCATCTGCTGTGGTGCTCATTATTAGGCATATTTGAATTTCCCATTCTACAGTGTTTGTTATTGAACTGACCTGAAAATGTTGGTATTTCAATATTACTTGTTCACGTTGTATAGCTTCCTTATCAGAATTGTACTCCAATTGTAGACTGAGTGCATCAGGTTTGACACCACCTATACCTAGGTGGTAAATAATTGTGAAGTTATAATCTACCACCTTGTGCAACCAATAAATTTGGCGCTCGCTCCAGACATTTGCTATGAGGAAATATTGAAGGTTTTGGTGATCAGTGTACAGTTATTTGTTTTTCAGTTCCAACCAGTCATTGGCACCATTCTTTGAATACTTCCAATATCGCCAGCAGTTCTTTGTCATGGATCTCATAATTTCGCTCTGCAGAATTTAGTTTTTGGAAGTGAAAAGGTACAGGATGTAGCTATTTCTCCACAAATTGGAAGAGGATGCAGCCTAAGGCGAAGTTACTAGTATCCGTTTCCACCTCTGATTCGCTTTCTAGAAGAAATAACGTAAAATTGGGGCAGAACTAAACCTACTCTTAAGCTCCTGAATGGCCTTTTAATGTTCCAGGCCCCAGAGGAACTTTTTTGGATTGCTCTTCAATGATTCCGTAATTGCTGTGCAAATCTTTGAGAAGTTTTCTATCCAATGCTGGTAGACATTTGTGAATCCTTTGAATATTGGAACTTGCTTTACCAACATAGGTGACTTTTAGTTTAATACTGAATCCAGCTTTCTAGTACTCATAGATACTCCGTTGATGCATATCATATAGACTAAGGATTCTACCTCTTTGACGTAGCAGAAAGATTTTTATATTGAAATGGCAAGCTGAAAATCTGCCAATCTTGGCAATACTTTTGTTACTAGCTCGATATGTGCCTTCTCATTTTTAGAATAGATGAGAATATTCTTCAAGGAACACCCAACTCCTTGGTCTACAAACTCGCGGAGAACCTCAATCATCATGTCCAGAAATATAGCTAGAGTGTTAGTTAATCCAAAAGGCATTAGTTTGTATTCGCAATGTCCATAATATCATTGGAATGCTGTTTTCCATTCCTCTCCTTCCATGAGTTGGATGAGGTTGTAACCATCTTTTAAATCAATTTTGCAAAAGATGCTGGCTCCAGCTATGCGATCACCTAATTCTTACATTAGTGGTAGTGGATACATATTTAGTATAGTTATCTTATTTACATTTCGGTAGTCCACTACCAGTGTAGTCTTGGACATGCTTTTGGTGTAAAGAGGATTGGAGAACCAAAAGGCTATTGACATCTTATGATCTTTCCTTGTCGTATCATATCTTCAAAGTATTCCCATAACAACTTAAGTTATTTATCAGACAAAGAATAAATGGGCCTCCAAGAGTTTTTTGCTTCTTCAACTAATTTAATTTCATGATTGAAGGTTCTCCTATCACCAATTTTAAAGCCGTTTGCAGGAAAAATAGTTTTTGGAATTTCTAGTATAGCTATAGGAGAGAATCGAACTTGATCTGATTAGGATCTTCTATAGTTCCAATTCTTCCTACTTGGATCGCGTATTCATCCCAAGCAACTATCTTGTCATATTCAAACATATCTGCGATTCCTTCATCTTCTTCTTCCACATAAGATTGATATTTGAGATATGTGAATTCCCACTTTGTATGTTCTCTAATGTTGGATAAGTGATGTTCTAAATGCTACCACCTAAAAGGGATTATCATCCTGTTATATCTGGCTACTGCAATTTTACACATAACTTGGGACATGTGTTTGTTTTGTTCTCTTTCAAGCTAGTTAGGACATTTGTAAAACCCTCCTTCCTATAGAGCTGTTACTCCTTCAAAGCCTTGAATATTGACTGAATTTGGTCTCTCTGTGAATGGAATTTTTATTTCCTGTACAAGTTCTTTGTTGATTAGGAACACATTAAATTCTGAATCCAATAGTACTCATATTTAGTAACTTTGATAGTTTGGGTTTATAATATGAATATAAGCATGTTCCTGAGGACAGTTATATCTCGTAGGTTTTAGTACACTCAAAACAGGTTTCTTTGGGTCGGGTGTTAAATTGCTGTTCTGTCGTTTCGACATGTCTGAGGTTCTCAAGACCACTAGGATGTTTGTTACTGCGCCTGTGCAGTTTCAACTACTTAGGTCACCTCAGAAAAACTTGTTTCCTTTTGCTATATTGGGCAGCCCACTACTAGCTGCCTTTACCCCCTACCGAGGGGTTTCCATACCTTCCATTTTTTAGTACCTGTAGAATTAATCTACAGTGTCTCTGCCATTGTCCAGATATTATGAAAACAAAAGCCAGGCGTGTAGAGCTGGTCAGCTGTCTCTTTGATAATCTTACCGGGCATATTCTCCACCATCACTTAATCATAGACAGTGTCCTCACTTTATCAGGTTCCGTTGTACTAGCGTGGCATCTAAGAAGCTGTAACTACAGATAAGGTCTACAGCTCTTCTACCGATTTCTCATATAAATCAAAGATGTGCTAATCATTTCCTCTAGATCCTTCATCTTAGCCTGACTGTCGCTCCCTCCAGTACCCTGAGTGCTGCCTGTTTCCTGTCTTTGTTTTGGTCCTCATCGAAGACCTTACAGTTTCCAGGTCACATGCCTGACTACGCTACAGGACATGCGCCAAGTCATTAGGGACGAACTTACAATACTCTCTAGGGAAGCATAGATGTACCTCCAATGCATACATTGCTCTTTATTAATCCCCTTGACCTTGCAGCAAGAAGGACGTGTGTTCTCCTATACAGATCTTAATGGCAAGGGTGATTCCTTCACTTCACCACCCTCTTTTTTGAGGTTGATTTTGACTCCCAGAGAGTATGTCTTATCTAGACTACCTGATTACCATCGTTGTCAGTACCAATGAAATGACCTCAGTCATGTCTTCATGTTTACCTAGTTCCCAGAGCTTGTTGCCTCTTAGAAACTGAGCGGTAGAGATCTTTCTAGAATGACAAACTATAGTAGCCATTCTGTACTTTGTATCTTGAGTGGGCAATCGTCTGCCCTTGTTCTAGATACCTGAATTTCTCCCCAACAGGTTTTGTACTCGTGGTCTTTCTTTCCGCAAGGAGTACAACTGCCTTCCTGCTTTCTTTAGTCAATTGTTGACTGGTGAATTCCTTCATGTGCGATTTTGAAGTTTGTATGTGTCAACTTCATAGTCCCAGTAAGTCTCTTTGCTGGTTTCTTGGATTCCAGTTCCTGCTTCCTCTTTTTAGATGGACCACCTGTGTTTATAAAAGGTTTTTCCCTTTTTATCTTTCGTTAATTCTTGTTCTCTGGTTTTTTGTCTGGGAATGTTTTGGCAGGTTTTGACTTATCCCAGAGTAGCTGGTCCTGTTCTGGCTATTTCCCCTCATTCCTTCCTGCTTCTGGCAGTGCTTTTTCTCATTCACAATCGGTATTGTATTTGTTCAGAGAAAGTCGCCATCTAATCCTGGAGGGCAACTTTCTATCGCAGGCCATACACTAGGCTGGTCATGTTAGTCAAGTGTTGGGATTCAGATTCTGCATTTTTCCTATAAATGTCTGAATGTTGTTATTAGACTCGACAAATTCCCTGTTCTGTATGGCTTTATATTCTTCTTCATACCCACTGGTGAATATGTATTCCAAGCAAGACCTTAAACTCCATTCCAGGTTTTGTTCCTCTCCACAGAGGCCCTCTTTTGTAAGCCAATACCATTCTGCTATCGCCCTGACCTGATCCCCTTTTGTCCTCCCCAGAGAGTAGATGGTATATTCACAATTCTCATCCCAGATGCTGGGATTTCGTTCAAAATCATCCACCTATTAGGTTATCCAATTGTAGACATAGCAACTGGTTTTTGCTATGAAAGATTGGGGTCAGTCTGCTGGTTGTTTAACAGTTTGGGCCAATGCTTCTGCAAGCACATTGGCTGTTCCATATTGTTCAGGAGTTAATTCCTGTTTAAATCTAGATGGTCCTTCTCCACGCCTTCCTCCATTTCGCTCGTCAACTCCCTCATCACTCCCATCTTCTGGGTCACCCACTGGTATTTTAGGAGTTGGGGGTTCTCCTTCTCTCTGTTTTCTCTTACTTCTGGTAAAGTCTTTCGCAGGTTTTTCTCTTTCTGAATTATGTTCTCTTTCTTCTGGGACTGACTCCAACATAGCATAAAGACTGCTTGGTTGTCCGATATCTAGTGTGTTAAGTTTTTCAAGCACTAGGGATAAGGTAGCGGATTTATGTGTTTGATTCCTTTGAATGGTACAGGTAAGGTCACCATAGCAGTCTGCCTCTCTTTCTTGTCTGGAGGCCAGATTGGATATCAAGTTTTGAATTGCTTGATTCTTTTGAATCTATTGTGCTCTAAACTCCTGGAAAGCTAGTTCCAACGTGAGATCTCGCACCAGAGCTTCTCGCTGCAGTTGGGTGGTTACCGTCTTATCATGCTCTTGTCATGTATCTTGTGATGCCAATTTAGCAGCTATTTCTCGGTTGATCCTTTCATGAATTTCTTGGTCATTTGTTTCCACCACAGCATACTGATGTAACGTAACAGCTATATCATTGTCATGTAGGTCTTGTCCTTCCAGCAATTGTTGCTGAACCTCTACCAGCTCTTACACATTTGCCTGTGAGTCAGATGACAGAGCTTCAAAGGCAATATTGGAAGTATCAATACTAGTTGAAATATTCTGCGATATTTGACCTATGACTATTCTAACTTGAGCAGTAGGTCTTAAAAGGTCTACTAAGTAGGTGTTTGGATGTGGTATAGGGAATCCTGAAACAGGAGAGGGGGCCCTTGAAAATGGTAAGGCAATAATGATTTTACCTGTCAGTCCTCTGAAGGGTTAGCAAAGAGTCAGGGGGAGAGAGGATGAATGACTGAGAGTTGTGAAGTGGTGATCTCCAGAGGTATCCATTGAGTCTGCTAGAGTAATCTGCATAGGAAGTTATAACATATCTTTTCCTTGTTTGCATGCTTCTTTTTCTCGTACACCAGCTAGGAAGCCTGCATATCTTCAAGTTTCCATTTGAGCAGGATATGCATCCACCATCCTCACCACCCACCATCACAGGGGGGATGCCATCAGATGCGTTACCCCGACTAGCCACGGGCTCCGCGAAAGAGGACTCAGGCACCTGCCCCCCCAAATGGAGTGATACCACTGCAGCAGGCATCACCACACCAGGATCCACCCCACCCACACCAGGAGCAAGCACCTCAACTGGACCTGATGAACCAGCAAAAGGTCCACCCACACCACCACTTACATCTGAAGCTGCGCATGAGGCCGGGATAACCAGCAGCGCAACATTCCTACCAGAGAGCTCTGCAACTGGACCCTGAAAATTCTGAGGGCCTAGCCCACCCCGCCCAACCGAGACCACTGTAGGAACCGAAGCGACTGAGTGGACTGCCGAAGAGGGGATCAGCGTAGGACCTTCAGCCGCCAATATCGTGAGATAACCACTATTAACAACGCGGTCATTCTCGAGGGCAGCTGACAAGGCAGATATCTCTTTCCCAGCGCAATGAAATTGCCAACAAAGGACAGAGACATGATGCCGAAGGCCTGAGACTTCAGCCGCGAGGGCGAAGTTCTTCTCAATGGCACGAGACAGTAACACCGATGAATGTAGAGTGGACATGGCTGATGGGGCGGAGGTTCGCTTAGCCATTGCGACCATGAGGCGGCGACTGTAGTGAACAACCCACAAAATAACTGAAAGGAAGAAAGGACTTCCAGCAAATATAGGAGAAGGTATAACAACGAAGTTCCCAAAAGGTGTTTGAAGCGAAAGACTTGAAGTCAATCATGATATAGAAATCAAGGGCTCTGGTTGGATCGACACCGAACCTTCACATCCAACACAGGGTGAAAGAAGGAGGAAAAGTACTTAGAATTGAACGTAATTTTATTTAAACTCTTACCACCAACACTGGCATACGACGAGCCCATGCCAGCACAGGGATATCGCTAATCAGTATACTACTAATCCTAAGCTAACTAAGCCTACGGTCCCACACCCACTATCCCCAAGTCATGCCCACATGGAAACTAATTCCAAGACCATCAAACAACCCAGCGCCCTCCCCGATTCAAGTCCGTAGCCCTGCTGGTACGAAGCCAACCACCACTAAGTGTAGCCGAAGCCAAGCAAGAGACCAACCCCACAAGGTTCCTTGTCCAACAAACAAAAATTCACTACAACCCTGTCTTAAACCGTCCCACAAAACCTCCACCACAATAGAAAACCAAACAAACACAAACTAAACCTACAGGCGACACAATGACAGGGAGGAGGAAACCAACATGTCAACCACTCGTACCCGCATGCTAGGCCATCGACCCTATGAACCCACTTTGCTGGTTGCCTCTGAAGAGCATACCAGTGAGGAGGACCTGTACCCGCTGCCTGTCCCCCAAACAAAACAACGCA
The DNA here is from genome assembly GCF_000151645.1 of Tuber melanosporum. Lineage (NCBI taxonomy): Eukaryota > Fungi > Ascomycota > Pezizomycetes > Pezizales > Tuberaceae > Tuber > Tuber melanosporum. The sequence goes on along the minus strand of NW_003298838.1, from coordinate 153,565 downwards.
AACATAGGAACTACATAAAGGTGGAGACAGATCAAAAAGGTCCGTGGGGCCTATCTCCCACCCATAGTGCCATGCCTCCTCCTGCCCAACCCTTAGCCAAACCAAACAAACCAAACAAACCCCACAAAACTTAGCGCACAAAAGTCAAATATATCAAACCAGGTGGTCGCAACCCACTATCCGCACAGGTGGTCATCAGCCAGCAGGCCTGTAGGGGAGCATTACAGCACTCAGCAGCCCCACCCAACAGCCCAATCCGGACTGGAAATACTTAATTAGACCTGGCCCAAGCTGACACAGGCCTGACCAGTGCTTGCAGGTGCCTCCCGCCCCCCAATCAGCCCCACCTAAGCCCCACACGCCAGACGCCACAGAGCCCATCCAGCCCCCCAGCCCCCCAGACTGATCAACCATCCGATAGCCACAGGACTGCCCATACCTAGCCCCATCAGGTAGCCACTGGTCTTGTCCACACCAACAGGGCCCCAAGCTCCAGCACCTTGCAGATGAGGGGGACCTACCAGCCACAGCTGGGAGCCACAAAGGAGGTAGCACCAACACCTGAAGGCACTGGCACCAGCTACACCATCCAACACAGCTGAACCAAAGTCCAACTGAGCCGGGAAAGAGTAAGCACAGCCAGCAGAAGCTAGCGCCACAGGTCCAGCAAAACACACAGACCTAACAACTGGCAAGAGGCACCCCCAACCAATGCGATGAGAAGCGGGAGGGCGAACGAACAGGATCAGATAAACAGAAGGTAGGCCCCACTTGCAATAGATGAAGCCAGCAACCCCAATCTGCAACCGAACCACCCAAACGCACACACAACGTGAGTGCCTGGCAACCAATCGTCCTACACCACCCCAGGTAGCAACAATAACCACACCAGGGGGTAAGAGTGTATCAGGGTCAATGCCATCCCCACTGAGGCGGAGAGGAGACACCTGACAGAACCACCATAAATACCACAAGGATAAACCTTCTAAGGGAATGGTGAGAATCAACATCGTAGAATTCCGACCATAGAAACGTAATGTAACGAGGAGGGGCTGGGCGGGTACCACCCTGCCACGTGAGGAATGAGGTTGCTGGTACGACAAGTTGAACTTGGGAAGGTCCTCAGTCGAACTCAAGGGCGATTTGTATTGCGAGAACTAAGAACTCTATTAAAACCCAACAACCAAAGACCCCAGCAACTACTGAGTGTAGTCAGATATCTCCCCCAGAATCCAAGGCATCAAGGCCCATTGTGGGTGGGAAAGAATCGCTCGTGGCGAAGCGACGGCAAGGACGAGGAAAAGTACTTAGAACAAAGCTTGAAGAACCTATCCTCCTCGGCCATACCGGCCTCCTGATATAGTGTTCTTCCCACCCATAGTCATGTAACCCAAAGTAGTCACATGGATGAAACCAAATCATAACAAACTAGTCCTGTGACCAAAGTAGTCACATGCTCAAAACCCATGACCTGGTAGCAAGGTCTTATGCAAAAACACATAAACCAATCATGAAGCAATAAACAAGTCGTATGACTCGAATGAGTCATATGTGCGAAACCCATGACCTTATAACAAGGTCATGTGCTAAACATAAATCATATGCACAAGGCATACCCGCAAGTCACACTTGCACAGCATACTCATCCAGCACACCTCTCCAGACTCATATTCGAGTCATGTACGAAACCTATCAATCCATCAACTCATATAACTCAAATATGTCATATGCGCAAAACAATATCATACCTATGACTCATAATTATGGGTCACGTGAAAACGTTTTCTGTGCCAAGCCACATTCGTGACAGCTTGTAATAGTATTGTGTGTGGACAAAATTAAGCACAATTGAAGCCAGGAAAATGTTCGAAGAAAACAACCCCACTCACCAACCAATCCACCATCGTAAAAACTAAAAAAAAAAAATTAAAGGATGCAAATACATAGTAGAAATTATTATTTGATATACCATCTATCAGCCTTAATAATTGCCTGTATTCTATCCACCATGGATCCAGCTAAAGTATCAAAAACCTGTTGAGTCAAGAAGTTAACAACAACAAGTAATGGCCTCTACTATTGCCTGCTTGACAATACTGACATCAGTATTCATAAGATATAGGTCACAGTAGTCCTTGTGAAGCTTACCTTTCACAAGAGACCAAATAATTTCAATTAGATTGAGATCTGGTGAATAGGCAAGAATTTCTCTCAGTGTAATTCCCTGCCTTCTGCTCCATCTCCTAAAAGGCAGGTGTGTCTTAGCATTGTCAATAATGGAAAATACCTCTTCTTCTGCAGTCTTTTCTCTGATATTCTCCCATTGCCCTAGAAAGTCATAATGTTCATAAATATCAATTATTGATGGTCCAGTAACTCTACCCCTAGCAGAAGAAGGATCAGGAAAAATAGGCAAATAATGACCATGAGTTTGACTATAAGAACAACCAGTTATCATCTGGCTAATCTCTCTCTCCGCTCTCCTAGCTTTACATTCAACACAAGCCTTATTCAATTTCTCATATGGGTATCTGAAAACCCATTTTCTCCTTTTTCCTTCTCCCCTTTGCACAGCTACCTCGTCCCCCCACATTGCCTTCCTTCTCAGCATCTCCTTTGTCCAATACCTCTGAGATACTACACATTCCAACCTCTCTTGAGCTAGGTCCTCATCCAAATGAACTCTCTCTAGTGCTCTCTACTTTCTAAGATGCTTTTCTTCATGTTTTCTACTTACTGTCCTACTAGAAACATTGGGAGCAACTTGCTCAGCAATGTTACAATAGGTAGTATGGTGATTTTTGAGAGCTTCCGCCACTCTAGCATCATTTTATGACTTTGTAGTTTCAGGATGTCTTCCTCTACCCTTCTTCTCCTTGCCCTCTTGATGTCCCTTTGCAATTGTATCTCGGATAGTAGTGAAGGAGATATTAACGTAGCGGGAAATTTGCTGATATCTGATCTGAGGGTTGTGTAATCTGAAAATTCTCCCCCTGGTAAACTCAGAGATTTGTGGAGGGAATAGGTTTTTTGACATGACTGCAAAGAATAGGAGGTAAAGTTTATTGAAAAACAGAATTGAGCAGAATGGTTTCTTCTTGGTTGACTTAGAGCTAGGTTTTTAGGTAATGTTGAGAGTACAGGGTGATCAAGAGTGGTTGGTTGCCAGTGATTGTTGAATCGCGGTTAATTTTGTCAACACCCAATATTATACCTTTTGGATAACAGACTTCCCAGACAAAAGAATTTATATTACATTCAGACTGACTGACATAATCATACATTGGTCCTAGTACCACAACTTCGATCCATTGTATTGCTGCTCCTGGAGGGATAGGATTTACAGGGTGTTCGGCCATGAGTTTATTGAAGTACAAACTTTTCACTATGCTTGATATAATGCAAGGGGTTGGATATAAATTATGCTCTACTGCTGGATCAGAAACAGAAAAAGGATTAAAAACCTGTAGTATGAATAATAAGTACAACAGGAGATATCAGACAATCTGATTATCCAATATTTTTTGTAGGATATTAACATAGTGAAGCAGAACTTCTCAACGAGAGCTTGAATTAAAGTGCATTCTTTTCTTTGAGCTCAAGTAGTATAAGAAATATCACTACATTCATTCTAAATTGATGGAACACAATTTTCTTCCCAAAGCAGATTCTTCTTCGTGTACTAGTTATATTGCTAATATGGAGAAAAGTGATCATGAATCTCTTTGGAAGTCTGAATTGCTAGAGAGTGATACAGAGTCAGAATTTGCGAAAACAGATTTTAGTTTACATTCAGGTAAGATAAAGAATCTTCTTATTAGTTCTAAAGTAAATTAGATATGTTAATAGATAACTTGAATAAATTCTGGCCATTTGCATGAACGTATTAGATAATTTCTAAAGTCATGCTGTTGCTCTCAAAGCTGTACTTTAAAAGCTAGTACTGAGGAGTGGAATCAATGGCTTAGACTTCATGATACAGTTGACAGAAAGAAGAAAACGCTGATAATAATATACTTTTTATCTTCTCAATTACTAGTAAGTGGTCATATTCTGTAAATATAATGTAAAGTAAAAAGCTAAGATTTGTAGCCAAAGAAGTTTGAACAAAAAAAGAAAAAGTACTGCTTGCCATTTGTGGGCAATGTGTGTCGGGAGCTCTTTTGCAAGTTTTGTGATATGGATAGAAGAGCAATTACAGTGATCTTGAATCATATTCGTACTCTTCGCATGCCAGTGCTAAAAGTCCATAGTAATCATGGGAAAAGGTCATACAATCATATGGCAGAGGCTGAAGTACTGGGTTTAGATGAATATCTAATGAGAATCAAGACAGATGAAGGTGAGTCTATTGCAACCTGTGTATTTAAAAGATGTTTGAAAAATGGTAAGATTGTAAAGTATATGGAGGTAGAACATACCACATTACTCCCCGCATATCTGTCATATCAAGTACTGTATGATTGGTATGTTAAAGAGATTAAGCATGAAAATCTGCAGCAGATTCCTTCATATGAGTACTTTTAGAGGTATTGGAAAACCCATGAGGTTTTCCGCTTTATGAAGATCCGTAAGCCCTCTAAGAATACCTGTGATGAATGTGCAATACTTAAAACTAACTCTAAGCTCAAGTCAAGTATCCGCCTAGAGGAGATATCTGATGGGGAAGTACAGTCTGAGGGGAGTGATAGTATGCAAGTCAATAAATCCCATTACCTAAAGCAGTTGGAAATGCATTGTCAAGAGCACAGGGCTTGCAGAAGTGAGTATGAAAATGATATCAAGATGGCAAAGGAAGATCAAGCCCAGGTTAGTTGTTATTCCTTTGACTTTCAGCAGGTAGTAGAAATTCCAAGTATTCCTCAACAGCTATCGGATTGGTACTATTGGTCACCTTTCAAGTTATATGTCTTAGGCATTGTCAATGAAGGCACTGAACAACATTATCATACAATACATACAGAGGGACAGCAAAGAAAATGGGCGAATCAACTTGTATCACTATTGCATCTGTTTTTAACATTGATTCAGAATGGGAAGTCTGATATATGGCTATGGGCAGATAACTGCGGAGGGCAAAACAAGAACAAAACCATGCTATGATAACTTTGATAGTTAGTTTTAAGCCATGATCTTAACTCTATCATACTTGGATTTCAAATCAAGGGCCATACATATAATATTGTTAACAGAGGATTTGGAACTGTAAAGCAAAAGGTCAATAGAACGGAGGTATGGATACCTGAGCATTATGCCTCGCTAGTTCACTCTGCAGATAAGATTGGGAAGATTAAGGCAGTAAGACCTTTTGATAATACCCTAGCAAGCATGTTTCGCAATTGGGATCAGGCTTTATCCCAATATCTCAAACGCTTGAAGGGTATACACAGCTTCCAATTTTTCCAATTCTCTAAGGCAGCTCCAGGGGTAGTTAAAGCACGTAAACTACCTGATCAACCATGGGTGAGATTTGACCTTTGTAAAATGGACTTCTCTCTGGACTTATTTCTAACTATTTCACCACAAGCTATTCGTGATATAGGTTTAAATTAGGAGAAGTGAAATGATCTCTGGCATAAGTACTCAAAATAGGTTCCTTCTGAATACCAATCTCAGTGGCTTTATTCAAAGCCAACAGCAATACTAATCTCCACAGTTAGGGAAAAGAAAAGCTTATGTGTACAATGTGCAAAGAAGTCTAAAACTCAGGAAGCTAATACAACACCGGGTAGTGGAAACACGGGAGAAAGTAGTACTGGTAAGTTGATATTCCCAGTACTGTACATTATACTATGTAATTAGACAAATTATTCACTAATCAATGATCAGTTGTACAGGAAGCTAGTGGAGAACAGGAGATATACCAGGACACAGATCATGAGCATGGCATAAGTAGTCTAAAGATTACAATATTAGATACTGGATCAATAAAGCGATGTGGTTGGGGATGCCCTGCAGGCTCTACAAATAAGAAGAGGAGAGGCAATCGAGACTTGTCAACTAGAGAGATACTAAGTGTATTACATGTCTACAAAGAGGTAATTTTTAATGGTAATTGGTAATTACAATATTCCTTATATTTTTTATCATAGGTGTGTATTACCATAAATTCTAAGTTTTTTAAACTTAGTTTAAGTGAAATTCAACCATTAGTTGTACAGTCGTGTCCGTAAAGTCTTCATACCCCAGCCTGGCAATGGTGTTGTCCTCCGTCCCCACAACAACTGCCTCTACCATGATCCCTCCACATACCTGAAGAGCTAGAGAAGACCAAAATAACGAGATTTATGCCCTGTATAAACATACTGATATGGGGTATAATAAAATTTCTAAGGTTATGGGTATCTCTAAGGCAACTGTTCAATCAGTAGTCAAAAGAGCTGAATCAAGAGATGGAAATACCCATGATGCCCCCAGATCTGGAAGACCAACAACAATTACCACTCAAAAAAAAGAGATAGTGGAATCCATTATCGATGCCGAGCCTCATTTAGCATTACGTGACATTACCAAAAAAGCAAATATTGGTCTGGGAAAGATATCTGTAGATATGATCATATCAGAAGCTGGTTTTAAGCTTCTGATACCTAGAAAAAAACATTTTTGGAGGAAAGGACAGAAGGAGTAGAGAAAGGAGTTTGCTAAGAAAAGGAGGAATTGGAGGGGTGCATGGAATTGGGTTGTTTTTGTGGATGAAGCCACCATTATCTATGATCTAATTCCTACTGGCAGGAAGTTCAGAGTTAGACCTGGTGAAGAGCTAGAAGAAAAAAACTTGAAGCCTAGCTTTAGGTCTGGGAGGACTAGTATTGGGGTCTATGCTGCAATCATGAAGGATGGCAGAAGTGAGTTAATTCTTGTGAGGAAGAGGGGGGAGGAAGAAAGGACCAGCAAAAGAGACAGACTTGGCCTCAATTCCCACCAATATGCAACTGAAATCCACCAGACATACCTCATCCCTTTTATAGAAGGTCTGGATAGACCTTCTGACAACATCTACCTAGTAGCAGACAATACCTCCAGGCATGGTGGTGAGGAAAACAGAAAATTGCAGTCAGACTGTGGTTATCAAAAATTGCCTTGGCCACCCAACTCACAAGATCTCAATCCTATTGAGAACACTTGGGCTCTGCTTAAAAGAGCCCTCAGAAATCGATTCTCCAGGTTGGATAGGAGGCCTCACAGTACTGCTGAATTATTTCAGGCAGCAAAGGAGGAATGGGATTTAATTTCCCAAGAGAAGTTGGTTGGGTAGATAGATAGGATGCCTGAGAGAATACAGGCTGTACTAGATGCAGATGGTGGTCATACAAAGTGGTAAGAATATTTTCTTAAGGCTTATTAGTTCTATTCATATACTTTTCTTAATTGAGTTGTTTGAATTTTTTTCAATTTTCCATGGAGAGGTGTTGTGGTTGTGTGGTTGCACTGCCGGGGTATGAAGACTTTACGGACACAACTGTAATGTTATTATAAAATTTACAGATTTAATTGTTTTTCTTGTTTTTCTCAAGATTCACTTGGTTGCTATGCAAACTTTAAACCTCAATAACTCCACACTCTTTAAAATGCTACAGTACATTTTTCGGGTAATAATACCTATATAGTTTGTTAGCTGCGTTCTCTAGGATTTGCATTTCATAAAGTATTGGAACAAGGTTATTTAGCCTCCTTGGCGTACCACCTGATCTGTTCGTGGTTGGTCTAGCCTAACTCAATTACAGGTGACATGGATGCTGATATAAGATTGTGTGGTTGTTATGTAAAAGGTGTGGTATCCAATTGTGCCAACAACTGACGAGGGCTGGCTTGGGTACCCTTGGAGCTTGAAAGTGATATCGCTTGGCATCAGCTTAATGAGGCTTAATGGTGAGGTCGGTTGGCAACAGCATTCCCATGAGGCTTAAAAACTCCTTTTGTGACATCCTGTACCCCTCTCCCACCATTGCTCTTCAGTTCTCTCACTTCTCTTCATTCTCCTCCCCTTGTCACTTACATTTCCTCACCACATGGAATATACATTCATGAGTAACAAAGAAACAAACATTGACAAAGACTGCTTTTGTAAACAAAGCAGGAACGAACCTATACCGCTGACCTAGATGGCACCTCCTCACAGAAAGAGAGGGGAATTGTTATGCCACAGAAAAGAAAAGTAAGTAAACTACAGCAATATCTTAGTAGAAATTCTACACCTCCAATTGACTTAGAGGTGCCACCACAGCGGGTAATAAACCTGGTGTCAAGAATGTGAAAGAGAAGAGAGTTGTAGGACAATCCATTACCAGTCTTTTCTCGCAGGAATCAAAGAAAGCTATTGCAGAATAATTGTGTTTTGCATACATGGGACATAATTCCAAAATGTGGATAGTAACCAACCAGCATCTGACAGGTACCCCCCATTTAACATAGTAGTTGGGGATCTAGCAAAAGTCTAATCTAATATAGAATAAGCTCTCTGGTTCTATTAAGCTAATAACCGTCCTCAAATAACTTGGCCTTATATCTACATTGTATACTCGAAGTCGTATTGTAGATTCATGAATTCCCATCCCCTGACAGCCATCTCCAGGGCAGGTACAAGAAGAGAAAGGCCTATATCACAGCAGACTCCTTGATTCCTACACTACAATGCACTGACAATTGAAGTCTACAATGATTTTCTACTGCTCTGGTCCTTGCATGAAACAGCACATAGTACTTGTTGCAGCTTAACACCTGGATGAAGATGCAGGCAACCACTTGCAACACCAGAGGATATTGGTCTCGGACATCGGTAAAGAAACTCCATGCGTCCAAGGCGTGTCTCGATACAATGTGGGCTTGTACTGGTAAGGACGAAGGACCTCAGAGTGAGTCTTCTTCGACATTGATCTTCCATTGCCCTCACACAAACAATTATATTAGTGGCTGAATTGTATTAGTACTCTCACTACTGCCCATGGGCAGCGAGAATCACTATGGTTCACCAAATGGGTACTCTCAATGCAGGGGATCCATTCCTCGGCCACTCTGTTTGTCCAATGAATTCAGATGGTCAAATCTCCAGTGGAATCATTCATGCAGGTTGACTGATAAGTTTGGTCTAGGTGCTTCATCGTTATTGGATCAAGAAGGTAATATAAGGAAGGAATTAGCTAATCACGATGGCTTATAATGGCAAAGGTACAGCCACATGTCATAAGTGTGCGTGAAAACCTAGTCAGCAGCCTTGCCAAAAATGAAAAGAAAAGCCAGATTACAACAATTAATTGTAGTGCCTGTACAACTCAACACCTCTCTCTACTAAAACCCCTCATTCTATATTTCAACCATGGTTTCCCAATCCAGATATGCCAAACCTGGTGAGAAAAATAAGCCTCCTCCAAAGACTTCAAGAAGAGAAGTGACCAATATTGAGAAAGGCATGATTATTGCCTTATTCCATTGTCTTCGCAACATCACCCTAGTGGCTCAAATTATCGGCCAGCCCTAGACAACAATTAAAAGCTTCCTCACTTGAGTATGTGAACGGCAATTTCTGGATAATATTCCTCATCTTCGTTGCCCCTGCCTCCTTACCCAGTGCCAGCCTCGCACAATTGTTCAAGCAGCCAAGGCAAAGTAAAAATTGACACAATTCGAGTTCAGTGATTAATTCGTTCCCACCATATCACTTTCTCCAGATAACAAAACAAATCCCACAATTTTGTACTTCACTACTGCCTCTACTACTATGACTACTCCCAGGCTGACTGATAGGATATGATTTCAGTTAACTAACTTGCAATAGTAGATAGAGTACTCAGAGAAGTCAATATCAAAAAATGGCTAGCCAAATCAAGACCCAGACTCAAACCTGAGCATGTTGCTAAGAGGTAGAAATGGTCAACTGCTTATAAGGATTGGAATACTCAGGATTTTAAAAGAGTTATTTGAAGTGATAAATGCAGTGTTGAGAAATTCAAGAATCTAAAGCAACACTGGGTTTTCAGAGAGGCTAGAGAGAAGTGGCTGGCTAAGTATATTCATCCAAAAGAGAAGGATAAGAGAATTTCACTTGTGGTTTGGGAGTTCTTTTGGGGAAAAAGCAAAGGTTCTTTGGTTCCTATTACTCAAAATATCAATAAGACCAGGTATGTTAGACTTTTAAGAAGATATCTTTTTCCTGTTATTCATCAAATGGTTTCTTTGGATATACAACTTGGGGGTATTTGTTTTCAACAGGATAATGCTCCTGTTCATAAAGCATATAGTGTCACGGATTGGCTTGAGAGAAATTGAATTCCAGTTGAGGAGCGCCCCCCATATTCTCCTGATTTAAATCCTATTAAGCATACATAGGTTGAGCTTAAAAAGAGATTACACCAGCAGTATCCAAGAATTGGAGATACCACAGGTGGAAAAGCAGCTGTGAACACGAGGCTTATATATTTATTACCACTTTTTACGGAGACAATTCCTGAGGACCTTGTTGAAAGGTTGTGGAAATTAATGCCCGATAGGGAAACTGCCTTTTTGGAGGCAAGGGGAGGATATACAAAGTACTATGTAGTATTATTTCTATTTCTATTATACAATTCATTATGGGGTATTGTGGTTGATCAGTTAGTTGATTGTTCACCATGGCTGATTGTTGACTATGGTTGATAGTTTACTGTGTTTGATCATTCACCAGCACAATTACGGGTTGCCACCGCAACATGGTACTCCACTATGGTATGCCGCAATGTCTCATTAAACTGGTCTCACATCATGAACACTTATGACGAGTGGCTGTACAATGCCATATTGTCACAAAGATCATCATCTGCTACAGCAAGTCATCTGTCTCAATAATAATAATGATATTTGTATGTGGCTGCAGAAAGATCAGGGCCAATATCCGCTAGACCTTATCACCTGGGGGTCGTTCCAAGATCAAGTGGAGGAGCAAGTCCAGATACCAGAGGTGGAGAAAGAAAGATGCTTGTTTTTCGACAGTATGGTCAGGTATTGCTAGGGACAGGCTGATGATACAGCGGCCACTATGGAAGTAGAGGAGGAGCCAGGAGAGTGATTGTTGGTGGCTAAGAATGTATGGAACTCTGTGGCACCTAGTTGCCCCAGGGCCTTTATTGTTTTTGAAGACAATGTAGATTTCTTTATTCAACAGGCCATGAGCTAACATGATATTCAAAACGCAATAGCTCATTATGAACAAGCACAAAGGAACTGAGCATCAATGTCCCCTTGACTTAACACACAGGGAGGACTACCAGTATGTGGATAATCCATTCATCAGAAAGCTCGGATGTGATTCAGCTTGGATCTTGGGAGCCTGCCCCTAGACCATGGCAGCCCTCTGTGTCAGAGAGGTGCGGATCACTCCAGGAGCTTCTAAGAGAAAACCAATAATTCGCAGAGTCGCTATCAATGGCAGTGCTTCAGGTGGCATGTTGTTCAGTGTGCTGTCACATGTTGGACAATAGTACCACCACCCCACCAATCATTCATGTCGGCTACCTGGCTTCTCCAACTATTACTCTAAGTCTGGTACCTCCGTACCATGGACCACTACCACTCCCACCATCTACAGCACCCTCAGCACCCCCAGTACTGGCACTGAATAGAGTGCCACCAGCTGCTGCCAGCCCAAAACCACCACCAATACTCACAAAGCGTCTCCAAAAGTCTCATGCTCAGGCAGACAGTAGGCCACTGGAAGAGGATACCTTTGTTGTTGCTCATTTCCTTGCCAGGTGAGACTTGTTTTAGGTCCTGTAATTTTTCTGCGTTTGACAGTTTCTATTGGTCAGTGAATGTGAAAGTTTCTATTGTTCACGTTAGTCCGATTTCTATATTTGCTAGCCAATAGTAATGCTTCGGTTAAGTGCACTTGACTTGGCATCTGATATTCTGCATTGCTGGTGGCCCAATGTCTTATGCCAGTGTCTGCCACCACTTGCTACTTGATTATATTCTAGTAATACATGTCTCCTGATGCCCCTTTATGTTAAGATCTGCAATTGGTATGCTAAATTTGCCCTCAGTCCTTTTCATATCCCATAAGAGACCTAGCGGCGGCCAGCCAAATAACTCTTTTGGCCAAATATAATTTCATTCTCCCCTGTTCAGCTGCGTGGATTGAATATTCGTAGCTGAGGTTTAGACTTCTAGCCTGCTTTATGTCTGGTAGGTGTCTCACTAGAATTTATGTCTTTAGGTAATAAAACAGCCAAGGTTTATGGACTCGCCTCAGGCGTCCCCGGCACATCCCACCCCTGATGCCCAGAAGGCTAAATACGCATCAGGTTGCAACCATGATCTGAGAATACTTCCCACCATGCATCATCTAGTATCCCTTGAAGGACCTCCATCTCAAGACAGATTTCTTGCATTCCCAGTGATCTCATGGCTTCTAGTCAACTTGTATTACTCTCTGGCTATGTCAGGTACACTGTGCTAGCTTCCAGATCATGTAAAAAACCTTTTCCTCTTGACTGCTGATGACACCTGAATACATTTTTAGTTTGCCTCAAATCTGACAAAGGGTCCCTGCATCTTGATGTTGGATCCACAACCTCGCCCCCCTACTGTCCTTTTTCAATGCATTTTCTCCTTGGTTGATCTGTTTTCTGCACTGAACATCCGGTTGTTTTCCCTCTCATACTTCACCCATCCTATGTTTTCACTCAATTCGTAATGGTTCCTAATGCTATCTGGATTCTGTTCTTACTCTCTAGCTGCTAATGCTAGAGAATGTGCCAGAATCCTGATACAATCTGACATCCAAAAACCATTTACCATGTTGACACCATGTTATGCCTTGCACTGTTTGTTCTTCCAAATTTTCTCCAAATGGTGTTTACTACTTTCTTTTCACCTGGGAGCCCTACTGGTTCTTACTTACTTTCTCTTATTCCCTCAACTTGTAACTATCAATTTCATATGCAAATGCTCTTACATGGGACATTCTATTGCAGACAATAAAATTGAATTAATTTTTACTACTTTATATTTTTATTACACCTGCATCACCCTCACTCATACTCACAGCCATGCCTACTCCCTCTTCCTCCAAAGTCTGAATGCTAAGCAAGATGGGTTGGGATCATATAGGACTGGTAAGGTTGACTTTCCTCCTTCCTTCTATAAGCTCATGTAAGCTATTTGTCTCCCAGAATGAGAAACCTGAAAGCTGACTACACTTGCAGAAAAGCACTGCAGGATATTGAAAGGTTGGTTAATTTTATGAAAATCTTTTTCACTATCCTGGCACCCAACCAAATCCATACTATGCAAGGCACAGGAAGTCAGACGACTTCAGGTTCCAAGTTTCGGAATTCAGCTCCATATCTCACCCTGTCGCTGGGCTGCTACTGCTGCCCAGCTGTCAGTAAAGGACTTACAGCAATGTTCTCACTTGCCATAGACTTTGGCTTTTGGAAGTTCTCACTGTTGCACTGCGGCAGCTGGCAGCCAGACACTACGCATGTATTATCTTTCAATCATGCTCGCAGTGGGGTTAGGATACTGGTCGACTGCACTATGATAGCAAAATACTGGAACCACACTCCTGAGACCATAGCATATATAAAACAATATCAAAACATGTTTAACAGGAGGAAAAATATTTACTTAGAATGTAGAATATCAAAACCCACATGGGCCAAGGTTGACACGTAATAAAGTGAGTTGTGATTCAAGAGAGTGGATCAACTAAGGAGTCACCACCTCTAACTGGCACCTGGTCTGTGAAGATGATTGTGCAGTAGAGTTCTACCATTTTATGTACGATCTTGGCGACAAAGTTCGTGGCCCCTCACCACCAACGACATATGAACGATCACAATAATGGAATAGAAAAACAGAGAATTTGAATACCATTATATAGTATGTAATACATTACATTGTAAAGAAAATTAAAATTTTGTTTGCATGCCTCTCGCTCCCTACATTGTTTCAACCTATCCGGCATGGTATCAATCAATTGATTCCACTCTGATAGTTTCAGTTGATCCCATTCCTCCTGAATTGCGTTACGCATCTCATGATAGGTTCCAGGAAAGTGTCTTCATGCCTTGATGCACTGCTTGAGGATCCTCCATACGTTCTCTATCGGATTTAGGTCCCGTGAAGCGGAGGGTTGTACGTGTAGCGGAATGCCTAACTCCTGCTTGGGCTCTACAAGACTCTGTTTCATCCCCTGCCACGGTGACTGATCTTCAACGAACTCTGCTTCTGAAGTAACAGAATAGCCCTCTACCGAACCACTAAATGCAGGACCCACGATTGGCTGAAGAGTTTGTTCCAAGTAGTCTTTCATAGTGATTCCACGCTTGCCTATCCCGTGAAGAAAGACCAAAGGCGACTTCCAATTATGGCTTATTGTACCCCATATGGCTACCGATGCCTGGCCACTAGTAAAGGAAAATTGGATACAATCCTTATGGTAGCATTCAGTAGGGAGTCTGGTGACCCAATCAGAACCTCGGCGAGAGGTATCAAAGGTTGACTCGTCAGAATAGATATCTTGCTGCCACCATGCCTTTGGCTTATCAGCATTTTTGGTCGCATAACTGAGTCTCTCCTTCTGAGCTTCCTGACTGATAAATGGCTTCTTACAAGCCTTACAGCGTATATAGCCTTCCTACTCAAGCGCAAGCTGGACTGTACGTCCAGTTACCGACAATCCTGCCTGTTGTCCCAATTTCACCCAGCAAAGTCTCCTCCCCTCCCAGTTCTGTCTGAGCACATATATCAAATGGTTGATATCATGCTTTGTGAGGCTGTGTGGCTGACCGGATCAAGTATGAGGCCTGCGCTGATGTGGGTTTTTAACCCACTGCCGAATTGTCAGTGGCGGTACACCGGTGTGTCGCTTAACTTCACGCTTTAACATTCCAGACTCACAAAGCGTAAGAACTCTCGTACGGACTAGTGTAGTCCATTCACCTCCTGGTACTGTTTTGACCAGTATTGTAGGAGGCTCTGTCATGGTGGTTGGAATGTGCGATGCTTGGCATTGGAGGGAAGGGGGCCACAAATTTTGTCGCCAAGATCGTACTTAATCTATGCCGAATGCCACTTCAGCAGTCTTAAGACTTATCTATTTAGTCACTTTTCCAAACTCTTACACCAGTTTATCAAAGTTCCAATATGTTCAACAGAGTTTAGGGAGATTGTGTATAAAGATTCAATTAGAGATGAACTGAGATATTGCAACAAAAACCATGCAGGATGAACGATCCTATACAGCTCATGTCTCCAGCATGCCATCCGAATGTGACTAATGAACTTGTCTTACTTCTATTGTTGTTAACTTGACCACCCTGCTGATGTCTTGGACCATTTAGATAAAACTAGCCCGACTACAGTATTGGACCTGGGCTTGGTTGGAGGATCCCGAATAGACACCTCAACCATTTATTAGACATGGCAGATTTCTGCAAGGTCATGGTAGACTCCTCCACCGTTATGCTCAGTAAAGTAATAAAACATCGATGGAAAAACCTGTCGATAGAGCTCCGCATTCAGTGGAATCCCACAATACTTTGATCTCTCCCAGACGAACTACTAACATAACTTGAATTATGGATTCATGGTTGCCAGGATACAGATGTTGACAATATCTACAGCGAGTTATGCATAGGCGCTTTGCCCTTCTTACACTAGACATGTCACCACAATTGAGTTTGGGTAGTAGTAGCTTGTACAGAGCTGTATGGGGTGCTTAATAGTAGACTTTCTGCAAAGTTCCTGGCCCGCTTCGAAATCACTGACCACATTTGGGATAGTACCGTACTGCGACTATTAAGTTTTCAGATGTTAAGGGAAGCCAACTATGGACCCATGTCAGATGTACATAGCCTGGTCAAAGTACCACACAGGGATGGCACATCAGAGTTCATGACAGTTGATATTGGGACAATTGTTGGCCTGGTACACTTGCTCCCACAGAAAAACCTGTGCCACCTTGTCAATCCCTGGCCAGATTTGTGAACCTTTAATGAGATTTATTGCAGAATCTGGAAATCATAGAATAGGGACTTGGTTGTGCACATTGGGACGGATTACGATATCATTGGTAGGTTCTATATAGGAATTATTACTTATGGAAGAGGCCAGATTGAAAATAGAAGATGACACCACAAAATAAGCCATCATCTTTTGTTTTCAATCTGACTTCATGTGTTAGTAAGAGATATAAAGAATAAGAAATTGGAAATGGGAAACTGATGCCAGTGATGTTGTGAAGTTGGGAAATGAGGATTCAGGTCAACATCTAGAGGTGGTAAGGAATTAGATGTGAAGGGGTCAATGTAATAAAAGTAATGCATTTCTGAAACTCTATGACAGAAGCCCTTCCAGAAAGGTAACGATCGAAGTTGAGCACTGGCTGATATGTGGGGATTCCTCAGATTGTAATGACTGGGGATAAAAGAAGCACGACATTGGACTGCCATGTGGCCGCTCAAAGCAATACTTGGGAGACAACTGGTAATGGTAAGGACACTAGCTAGAGGCCAAGTGAATGTAGGTGCTGTAGAACAAGACTGGAGGAGGGAGAATAACTCAGAGAGGTGAAAGATATGTGTTAGATGCAATATTACATCATAAAATGACAGATTGTGGTGGGCGAAAGCTAGCTACCTTCAGGATTGAACTGGTGACTACAGTGAGAGTCAGGACTGAGTTAAGAGACAGGTTTAAGCTGGTAGGCCTTGAGACAAGGAAGTAATGAGAAAAATGACCCAGCGGGTGGCTGGATTTGCAAGAGATATGACATTACCTCAGCATGCAATGGAGTGCGCAAAGGCAACTGCTGGATATGAAGGGATATTGCAACTAATGCTTATATGCACAGGAGTCAGGGGAGGCAGGATCAAGGTTACTTGCGTCAGGGTGCAAAGACTACACATTGGATATATGGTACATTTTTTACTGATCTCTTGCAGAAACCTTATTCCTCTTTAACTATATCTTACAGGATTGAGTATTCTTCTGAAATACAAATACTAGGAGACTCTGAAAACCATCACACCCTACTTGGTAATTACTATATTTCTAATTGGGAAACTGTACTGTTTCCAAGAGTAATTATCTAATCTTCAGTGTTATTTGACAGATGTCATAGTTCTTAAGTCAAACTGAGTTGGCGCCAATTACCTCACCTATTGATAAAATAATCACCTTCATCTGCTGAACATGCCTGCAGGGGTAGTTGTAGATATAACCTTCTCAGGTTGCTGACTTCAAACTTCAATAACCTCTGATCCTGCATCAAGATATTCTCTTAAAGACTTTCTACTAACTTGTCAGGAGCCGTTCTACTAAGTTGGCTGAAAGGCTATCAGTTAGCAACTCATAGTCACATTAGGTAACGGGGATTTAGTCATTATCTCGTATTTGTAATAATTCCTGCAACTGAGATGCATTCCTTGATCTAGTTACAATACACTGAAAAGTCTATTCAATTCTTCATTTGTGCTTCCTAGAGGCTCTAAACTTTGTTTAGTATCATAGAATAGATGAGAATGTGTTGCCTCTTTGTAGAGATCCTGTGACATTCAATGTAAGATCTTTGTTCAAAAACATCCTGTTATCTAGAGTTCACGCCATTGATGCACCATATTGAAAACCTCGTTACTTTTTGTGTAATTAACAGATTTACTAAATTACATGTCACAGACCTAGGTGAAAGATCCTCCAATTGATCTTAAAAATAGGATCCGGTCCTGCAAACTCTAATCATATGTGTAATGTTATTCTAACCCTTTCCATACTGGGGTATTAAAGTAACAGGACGCAACTATAACAGATATGTAAGACGATGTGTAGGCCCGTAAGAGGGCCATAGGGATGTGTTGGAGACTGGAGGTTCCGTCTCCGAGTGGGGTTTACTCTCTTTTGTGTGGTTTCTATGTGTCAGATCCAGGTACTCCTAACAGTATTGCATGAGCAAATCTAAAACTAACATTAATTGTTTTTCAGTCAAGTTTGTAGGCTCTCCAATGGTTGGGGTGATGACTGCTTTGAATTCTTATAACCACTTCATGTCCGGTATCAAGATACCTCTTCAGTTCTCCAAGCCATGCCAGCTTTTCAAGTAGGCAATGTCGCCATACAGCCTCCTGTTGAACACATGTTGCTTAGTTTGTGAATGGGGAAACTTATGCATCTTTTACTCACTGGCAGATATTTCCTACATTTACCATCAGAAGCAGCTCTAGTATCTGGCTGCCTGGTTTGTCGCCTGAGAAGCTGAGAGATTCATACTTGTCATTATTAAATGTGGAGATAGTGCATACTTACTTCACCTTGTCAGCTGGCTTTTTCATCTTATTTGGCAGGGCCACTTGTGGTGAGTGGGTGTGGGAGAGATATAGCTAAGCAGATGAATTCTTGAAGTAGGGGAGTTGTATGTGCGCTGCATCGGCAGGTCTCGAAGGTGGTGGGAAGTGGTAAGAGATGTGAGGGATATCAAAACATCCTTCTGGGTGGGGCCTGCGCATTAACGGGATCGGGGGATACGTCGTGGAGGGAGGGGTAGCTGACCCCGAGGAATGGATTGATAGCTGGGTACAAGATCAGGGGATGTGAGGAAAATTGAACTTGACCAGATGGAGTCATGGTGGTGGAAGGTGGCAGGTGAAGAACATGAGGACAGCGCTTTCTTATACCCCCATGGGTTGCGCACCCATGGGAGGCCACATGGGCATTGGGCAGGTTGGTGTGAGGTTTTGGCACACCATGTTGATATGTAGTTCTAAAGATTTAACCTCTCATCACCTGATGCCGAATGCATCAGGACTCAGGATCCCGGCCTGTGCTCATAATGAATAAGGATTTAGTAAATGGCTAAGGATACAGAATGTGGATGTGCCATTTCAAGCCTGATCTGGGATCCCAGTGTTAATTACTCTTCCAAATTGTGTGTACAAAATAAGCTTCTAAGACACAGCTAGTGTTGTGACGCCAAGAGACTAACTATAAAGCAATCTCAGTATATTTAGGTACATAATTAAAACCTAAACAACACCACTTCTGACATGCATCAGGAACACTATCGCAATGGCCCTACGCCGGCTCCCATTGCGGGAACAGCAAATGTCTGGCTTTCCAAGACACGTAGTACGAGTTGAGATAGTTTCCCCTTAGCCAGATATGAAAAACTGACTACGACTGATACAATGAACAGGCAATGATTACAATCATAAATCAAATGGCTAACATAAGTGACCTACGCAGAGACATCAAACATGTCACTAACCGATGCCACCATCGGGGAACTGTAAGCATTGTCTCACCATCTTCACCCCCAGAATACTTTCAACGTCTAAGTGGACACATCGCTTCCATCCTCCTATTTGACAAGTCATGGGGTGAGGGAAAGATGCGAGCCCTTGCGTGTCGCTGTTCAGCTTTACATCAAAAATGTTTTCGATGTTGAACGCAGCATTGCCCATCTGTTAGTCCTTTTGTGCAAGGAGCTGCAGAACTAAACCAGAAAGTTGGTGTTTATTCTGGAGCTAGGTTTTGATTCGCAACAACTGCAGGAGAGATCCAGCATGCCGTGCAGAGGGTGATCAGGCATCTGCGCCGCGAGATTGCATTATATTTATCTCGTCATCCCCTCTGGAATGATTCATGTCCTGACCTCCCGAGGACGATGTCATTATTATCTCTGGGTACTGACCCTGATCCTGACCCTTATCACCTTTCTGCTTCTTTTTATTATTCAGAGCCTTTCTAGCTTTGTCTTCGGCCACGTCTTTGGCTCCGGTATACCTCTCCTTTGCCCAGAGCTTCATCTGACCAACTTGTACGACTAGATCAGTACCCTGATTGTGCATATCTTATCTAGGTGATATGGACATCCCCCAATTCTGGACTGTGTGGCGCTACGTCGCCTGGGTCGTGGTAACATTATATCAAGAGAACCAGCAGGTATTGTAGAACGGGATTTGAGAGCGGCCAGGCATGTGGTGATTTATTGTTTTCATTCCAACTTGTCTCGAACTTACAATGCGATACTGCAGGATGCGGGTGGCGGAACCGACTTCCTTCACCAGTATGACCCATGATCTAGCGAATTCAGCAAAGATTTACCCATCTCAGAGTCCTTGTATACAATCCACCAATGTCATTGGAATCTAACAGACAGAATCGTACTCTGGAGGCCTGTTGTGCATGCAAATTAAGCTGATCAAGGTCTTAGTCATCCGGCACATTCGCACTTTCATTGTTCGGCACAGTGGCGTCCCATCTCAATGGTAGGACCCAAGCGATACGCA
This sequence comes from Tuber melanosporum, assembly GCF_000151645.1. Lineage (NCBI taxonomy): Eukaryota > Fungi > Ascomycota > Pezizomycetes > Pezizales > Tuberaceae > Tuber > Tuber melanosporum. The sequence goes on along the minus strand of NW_003298838.1, from coordinate 133,307 downwards.
CCGCACCAGGGCATACAACTAATGCTGTCCAATTTAAATTTCTTTTGTCAGTTAGTCAAAACTTGAATCCAAGAGCTGGCGGAGAATTGGACTAACCAGTTCGAACTTTTGATTGGCAAGGGTCTGACTGTGCAGGTTCTTGTGCTACCTTCTCTCCGCTCCCAGATGCAGCAGGTTGTTCGGCATGCTGGTCCCCTTCCTGTTGGCCCTCAGCAGATTGTTTGGCATTCTGTTCTCCTTCCTGGTCAGCCTCAACGTGTTGTTGGGCATTCAGGTCGCCGTCCTGGTCACGGTGAGTAGCTGGGGCTTCAGCTGGCGTAGCGGGTATTGGACCCGGGACTCCTGGCATAATCACACACTACCATGCTGGTCCATTCAGGAGCAGTAACATTGGGGTCTTCTTAATCTGCACTGGAGCATTGCCGCTGGCATCTTGCAATAAAGAGCTGCTTAGGAGGATAACATACGCAATTGGGAAGCAGGCTGACATGCCGAAGTGGGCGGCACAGTACGGGGTTGCAACTACCACATATCAGAACGTGGAAGCCAATATAACTTACAACAAAAAGTATTAGCAAACACAGCAATGGGAAGAGTGAAAGCCAGAAAGGAGCACCTTTTGGGAAGGAGGATCCTAGATGCAATTGGAGCATTACTGAAAGGTAACTACCTATCAATAACAGCAACAGCCCAAGCTCTTGATATCCTTAGATCGATGCTGGGGTACTGGATCAAAGGTGAGAAAGTCTCCTAAGTAGTCTAGGTTGAACAGCAACTCCTGACCACAGGGCAGGTGAATGCAATTGTGTACTGGATTAAGAAGCTTGACGATTGGGGTTTTCCTCTAAGACTAGATATGGTTAAGGGAATGGCTAAGATGTTGGTGGGAAAGAAGAAAGAGGGGGTAATTGATACAGGAGTTGGAAAGAATTGGTTGACCTGTTTTCTGAATCATAACAAGGATATAGCCTCTCTCTTAAGCACCTCTCGGGAATGTCAGTACGCCTATGCTACTGATCTAAATCAGATTAAAGACTATTTTCGCAAATTTCATCGCCTTCACATAGTTTATAATTTAGAACCTCAACATACATACAATATTGATAATAAGGGATTTAAGATGGGAATAACAGTGAAGACAAAGGTTATGATACAAGTGAGGAGACGAAATCTCAGAGTTACTCATAATGGTAAAAGAGAACTAATTACCAACTTGGGAACCATATGTAGTGACGGTAGTTTTTTACCTCCATTTCTTATTTTTAAAGAAAAGGCAAGACACAGTATGAGATGGTGTGTGAGTCTTGATAATCCTGATGTATTATTAGCTTATTTAAATAAGCAATGGACTGATAAATCTCTAGGATATGAGTTTATTTCTCCTTATTTTATCAAGTTTGCATGCCCTCTTCAGTTATCTATCCAATAGTAGCTTCTTATTTTAAATGGAAACTCTTCTTATCTCAATTAGAATTTCTACATGTTTTGCTTGGATCATGATATTCTTTTACTCTGTCTCCCCTCTCATTCTACTCATTTACTTCAGCCCTAGTACGTGGCTTTCTTTAGCCCACTACAGCATATTTATGGGCTTGTGGTAGATGATTTTTCTCAGTACCAAAAAGGAAGAATACATAAATGCACTTTTTGGTTATTGTTAAAAAAGGTGTGGAAGAAGGAAATGACATTGAATAAGATTCAGACTGGATTTCACACCTGTGGACTTATTCCTTATTGTCAAAAGGTTGTCCTGTATCATTGCCAAATTTCAACTGCTCCACTTCACTCGACTCCACTCCGTACAAGAAATATTACTTCCTGCCTACAAACACCTCATAGAAGCACAGACATCTGGCAAGAAAACTAATTAAGTTTTTGCACTTATTGGAAATGTTTCAAATGAGGTCTTAATGGAAATGATATCACATTTAGGGGAACTTAGTACATTAGCACAAGCCAGCTTTGATATTGCAGAAAAAGGATGCAGACTTAGCCGTCGGGAGACAATTGCTATTTCCTAGCTTGGTTGGATTTCGGTTCAGCAGGGTTGGATGGTGTGGCTGGTACTAGTATCTCCGCATATCAGTGCTACCACCTTTCTGGCTCCTGGCAATGGCTGGTTAGCTGCCTTAGCTACAGATTATTGGAGGTTGGGGCTCTGTTATTATAGCTAAGCCTAGTGGCAGCCTGTTGGGGTCTAGTACAAGTTGTCCTGTAGCTGTTAGACCGTAGATGCGTCTGAGGAGCTGAGGGAGCTGGACATGTCCTGTGGCATCTGGTGTATGGAGCTTGGGGAGGGCTATTTGATGGGAGAGAATAGCCTGCAAGTACTGGTCAGGTTCACGTCAGGTTGGGTGGGGTCTAATTAAGTGTTTCCAACATGGCTTAGACTGATAAAATTACACTCTTGAGTGTTGTAATGCTTCAGGGCAGGCCTGCTAGCTGATGGCCATCTGTGTGGATGGTGGGTTGCAACTACCTGGTTGGACTAATTTGGGGCTTGTGCACTGAGTATTGCAGGGTTAGTTTGGCTTCATTTATTGGGATTACGGGTATGGCAGGAGGGGGCAAGGTACCATGAGTGGCAGATAGACTCTACTGACCGCATTAGTCAGTTACAACCCCTATGACTTTTCTCTGTTTATGGCATTTTGTTTGGTCACAAGTAGCAGGTATAAGTGCTCCTCACCAGCAAGCTCTACAGAGGTAACTGGACAAACTGGGTTCCCATGGTCGATGGCCTGGGATACAGGTACCAGAGGTAGACATGTTGCTCCCCCCCTCCCTACCATCATGCCACCCGGGAGTTAGATTGTTTTGATTTTCTTTTGTGTTGAATAGGAATGCTGGACAGTATTCAGACTGAGCAGTAGTGATTTTATCCTTGTTGGACAAAGAACCTACTTGGGTTGGTCTTTTGTTTAGCTTCAGTGACACTCAGTGCTGGTTGGCCTGATACAAGAGAAGCTATGGACTCAGACCAGGGTGGGCACTAGGTTGTTTGATGGTCTTGTAATTAGTTCTCGAGTGGGAATAACTTGGGAATAGTGGATGAGGGGCTGTAGGCTTAGTTAGCTAAGGATTAGCAGTATACTAGTTAGCAGTATCCCTGTGCCTGCAGGTACTTGTTGTATATCAGTGTTAGATGCACAAGTTTAAATAAAATTAGATTGACTTCTAAGGACTTTTCCTACTTATTATTTATGTCTTTACGAATATAAAATGCATTTACGCTCTTTATTATTATCACGACCTTTATTACTGTTTACAATGAGAAGGCTTTACGAAAAGTAGAGTTAGAGAAAGCTTACAATAGGAATTACAAATAGAAGTTAATGGTTTTGTACTATTAGTAAAGTAGGTGTAGGCCTAAGAGCTATCATATAGGACAAGAAGAAGTGAAGAAGATATGTATCATTTCCCATCACTATGAACTAACTATCTGAACCAGGATTGTTACAACTAAAAGCAAAAGTAATTTTTCATTTATAAAAAGTGCATAGAAGGAACTTTCAGTTTTTTGGACAAAAAACATGCCACAGAGGTCATCTAGAGTTCTAAAATATCTTTTGAGCTACTGCATACCTACTTTACATAGCTAGTTATATGGTTAAGCAAAAATAAATATTTTATAGTTAAGGTCCAATAGTCAGGTTTTAACTTATCTAAGCTCAAATCATAACATAAACATGTCATTGGACTCAAGCAAGTCCTTAGCATAAGATCCGTCACCTATAATTGCGTCATGTGCAAAACATAACAAATCATAATATCAACAAATCATATAACTCAAGTGAGTCATATGCACAAGACCTATGACTTATAACTTATAATCAAGTCATGTATGAAATCCTGTCATATCTGTGAAATTATAGCAGTAATCTACTTGATACCAGCCTTCCCAAAGTATATTAAATTACTACTAGGCATCAATATTGGTAGAAATACAGCCTGTTATCATTATTAGACTTTGTATAACTCCTATATTGTAGCTCTATTTTTGTATTCTTGTGTCCATAAAGATAAATCTTAAATTGTTAAATTAAAACTTATTTTGCAATAACCTAGGTATAAGTTGTGCTTTATATTGAGTGTGTTCTACAAATTCTGTGTTTAAATGGTAGTATTGTAATATTGGTTACTACATTTAGTAATGTTCTGTTGTATCCTATTACATCCTGTTGCACCTTCTTATATCCTGACATTGGTTGCTATGGGTAATTGCATCATAGATTGGAATTATCTTTCCAGCATTCTGTGGATTAAATGCACAGGACACACTGAATGCAGATATTTATTTTTGCTGACATGGATCTGCCTCCTTTGGAAGATATTGTGATGGATATAGAATACACTTTCAAGTACTAATTGTATGGCAACAATATCCAACTCTTTTGCTATGTCTGGGAAGGACATTTGCCAGTACTCTTCATCCAGTGAGGATTGTTCTCACAGGGCATTGGATTTTGGAAAAAACCTTCTAGAAACCATTGCTTTCTCCTATAACCAGGCATATCCACCAGGCAGGATAGAAGATCATTGATGTCTGTGAAATTAGCAGCTTGATTTTATGATATGTTAGACGGTACTATCAAATTTGATTATGGAATTGAAAACCTTTGCTCTGTGGATAACACAATAGGCCGTTTGCATTGGAATACCAATTGTCTCTCCAGTCTTCGGAAAGCTCCACTTTGCGTGCCAATTTAATGCCAAGATGTCAGCTCTTGGTGGCACAGAGAGTCTTTGGCCCAATCCGATTCCACAATGTGTAGCAGGCATGACCGACAACTGTCGACACACCAAAATTGTACTGTCGAAGCAGCAGAATCATAGTAACACTCATGGCATTAGGGGTGGGTGATGCGGATGTCATTGGAATTGTTACCGTATGATGTTAATTGTTTCTCAACATGCCCTAGTCCCAAGCAGGTCCTTCTGATTTCAATCGGGCCACTTGTGTATTGCGAGTTCGCTTCGTAGCGAGACGCACCATAACAATTTCCTCCCGCCACTTTTAGCCACTTTAACCAACCATTACGACAACCTTTTTTCCCTCTTGCTCTCCACTGCCGACAGTTTTTTTCCTGTGCCGTTGTTGCTGGTGTTGTCACATTTCGCTTCATCAACAATGGACACTACTTCTAACGGTCTCACTGTAAATGCACTGACGGAGTACTCTTCAAACGTCCACGAAAAAGGAAGTGGGAGGAATAGTCCAGTTTCATTCGTTCCTTTGGGTTTTAAACATGAAGATGGGAACCCAGATGTAAGCCAATTTGCTTGGTACTTTTTTTCTCGTTTCGTCTAGTCTTTGAATTAGAGCTAAATGGCGAGATGGGTGCAAAAACAGTACTTACGTTTGATTCTTACATCGAGAGTTTACGATGTTGTCAAAGAGACTCCCGTTACGCCTGCTACGAATACCAGTGCTGCGCTGGGGTGTAGGGTTATTCTCAAACGGGAGGATTTGCAGCCAGTATTCAGCTTTAAGCTTCGCGGAGCTTATAATAAGATGGCTCATCTACCAGCCGAGGAGAGATGGAAGGGTGTTATTGCTTGCTCTGCTGGTTTGCCCCCTCATTCCAATATCTATCTCCTTTCATTAACCATCGCTAATCGCAGCACTCGATTACAGGAAACCATGCACAAGGCGTCGCCTACGCTGCTAAACACCTCGGTATTCCTGCCACCATAGTTATGCCTACCGCGACACCAGACATTAAGCACCAGAATGTGAGTAGGCTGGGTTCTAGCGTAGTACTTCATGGCAACGATTTTGACGCAGCGAAAGCGCACTGCAAGAGCCTGGAAGTGAAGTACGGACTCACCAATGTTGCGCCGTTCGACGACCCGTACGTGATTGCTGGGCAGGGGACTATCGGTATGGAGTTGTTGCGTCAGTGCAATCTCGAGAACCTCAAGGCGGTTTTCTGCTGTGTTGGTGGTGGCGGGCTTATTGCTGGTGTGGGTGTCTATATCAAGAGGTTGGCGCCACATGTTAAGGTAATCGGTGTTGAGACTCTTGATGCGAACGCTATGGTCGCCTCGCTAAGGGCTGGTGAGAGGATTACCTTGAAAGAGGTGGGGTTGTTTGCAGATGGAGCTGCGGTGAAGGTTGTGGGGAGGGAGACCTTTAGGATTTGTAAGGAGTGTGTTGATGAGATCATCGAGATCTCCACTGATGAGATTTGCGCTGCTATTAAGGATGTGTTTGTTGGTAGGGTTGCACACTTGAGTTTGAGCAGGTTACATTTCTAACGGTGCGAAAGATACCCGCTCGATCGTAGAACCGGCTGGCGCTCTTGCATTGGCTGGATTAAAGAAATATGTCACTGTCAACCGCCCGACTGATGAGAATGATACATTCTGTGCTATTTTGTCTGGGGCTAATATGGACTTTGATCGCCTCCGCTTTGTGGCCGAGAGAGCAAGACTTGGAGAAGGCAAGGAGGTTTTGCTATCCATTGTGATCCCTGAGAAGCCGAAATCCTTTCTCGAGATGATGCATTGCGTCCTTCCTCGCTCAGTTACCGAGTTCTCCTACCGTTTTGGAGATTCCAAATCGGCGTCCATTTTCATGTCTATTATTGTTCAGGACCGTGCCTCTGAGATTCCCAGCGTATTGGGCCTTCTTAGAGAGAAGGGCTGTTATGCTGAGGATATCAGCGATAACGAGATAGCGAAGTCGCATGTTCGGTATCTTATTGGTGGGAGATTGCCTGATGGGTGTGATTCCGAGGAGAGGATATATAGGTTTGGTGGGTTTGTGGTAATATTGGGGTTGATATTGAACCATGCTAACGTTTGAATGTAGAGTTCCCTGAGCGCCCCGGCGCCCTCGAGAAGTTTCTAAGGTCTTTACATCCCGACTTTAATATCTCCCTCTTCCATTACAGGAACCAAGGTGGAGGTATTTTCCCATTAGATCCTTTGTAGGAATTGCACACTGATCCAACCTTGCAAACAGATATTGGAAGGGTTCTTGCAGGAATCCAAGTCCCATCTGGCAAACGCGAGGACTTGGAAACCTTCCTCTTTAACCTCAAATACCCTTTCGTCGACGAGACTGAGAATTCGGTATACAAAAAGTTCATGAGACCCATTGCTGAAAAGTTGGATGGCGTTAGTTTATAGATAGATGTTTTTGGGTTGTCATTTCTGTTTTCCATATTTACGGTAGAAGATTTTATAGGGATGGACTGGGTAAATCCCAGAAAGATATCTATCCTTCGTGCAGTGCAGTGCAAGTTAATACCGGTGTGAACATTGAGTGATACACAGTGACAGGCTTCCGATACTAGAGCCATAATAATATTATGTAAGTAATGTGGGTTAGGGTTGGGCTACAATACTGCCTGTACTCGTAGGAGATCATCCAAAGCTCAATTGTCAGACCTCCAATAACTTCATTGACACTCCATCAGCACATTTTCTAGAATAGCTTTTGCCAAGCACTCCCAGATAAGCCAAAATGGGCCAAGCACATTCTTCCAAACAGCCCGCTCAACCTTCCGGTTTGTCTGCCCCTTCTACATCCTCAGAATCCAATTAAAAATTCTTCTTATTGCCGAGTCACCTTGAATAACCCAAACCATCCGCCAAACCAGCAGAGGAACTCTCCCGCTGCCTTGCACAGCGCTTTGCCGACCAGAGCTTCAGCGGCGTAGAGCTCTACTCGTTCAAGGACAACTTCCGTACGCTAGCGGACGTGCATAAGTCTAAGACCAGCCGCGCCGGGCTCTTGTACTGGAGCGAGGATACTCTGATCAAGTTCCTGGCAATCCCGGACTGCCTAGAGGTGGGAGCGATACTGTTCTGTGCCGCGTCTTATATCGGGGCGTTCCCGTTTCCGAGTCTCGCCCCAGTAGTGCTAGACTTTGAGGCGTTGGTGAAGGTTGTGGTTATCCTAACCGGCAGGTACAAGAGTGTTATTCGGAGGAGGCCTGATTCATTGAGGTTGTTGTTTAGGTCTTTAGCGGTTTATGATCGGGGGGTTCACCAGGAGGGAGGGGGTAATGGTGGGATGGGGAAGGAGAAAGGGAACGAGGTAGACGTGGACGTTTCGTTAGAGGACAAAGAGGGCGAAGGGGGTGAAGATGAAGATGAAGATGACCTTTCGCTTGCCGCTTTGGACGCGCTGGACGCAATTGAAGCTTTTGGGCATGCTGAGAAGTTGAATATTCACCATGCACGTATTCCACTGGATATCATGAGGAAATTGATTGCTTTCTTACTAGCGATTGCTCCCCTGAGGCCTAGCCAGCCCGTAGCAGATTTCTCGGATAGACTTACACCTGATGCTCTCACGGGGGTGCGTGGTGTTGGAGAGTGCATTCTCCGAGGGTTCAGGTGCAAAGATGAGAAAGGGGTGCTATATAGCGACTTTAAACCAACGATCAAGAAATCATTGGTTTGCTTCCTATTGCATTATTCTAACTGCTCGCGGTTACGAAATCTAACCCGCATAGCCATACATGTTCACTCCACTAGAACCCCTCTTCGAGCACCTCCTCTTCAGCAAAAATGTCGACATGTCTATAGCCACACCCTCCAATAACTCTGGGCCACCAATTCCGCTACTCTCCACCGAATGCCAAATAATGGACCTCAATCTCCTCGGCCAAATCTCTTTCTTCATCCCCGGCACCCACCTCTGGCATCGACTCCGGCTCCTATATGCGGGCTCAGAGACAGGCTTCAGCATGGGCTCCGTAGAGACCAAAGTACTAAAATGGGCTGCCCCAACCCTCCTCCTTGTCTCGGGAATACGCATCCCCTTCCCCGTAGAAACCCACGCTCAACAAGCCTTCCTGGACCGCATACCGTCAAAGAAATACCTCTCACCTTTGGGCACCCGTACTGGAAGACTAGTCTTCGGTGTATTCCTAAATGTCCCGTGGAAACATTCACACAAGGGTTTGGCAAAACTAATCTTAGGTTCTCCGTTCTGTGCCGGCATTGACAACTGCATAGATTGCTTCGGCGACGCCGAGTCTTTGATCTTCCAGCTGGAACCTGTGCACGAGGTATTCCACGCGTCTGGGGCTTCCACAGAGTATGCTTACTTTAATAAAGACGATGGCATAGGGTTCGGCTCGCCAATGCAGAAACTTAAAAACCACTGCAGCCAAAGCTACCTCAATCTCGGCCCTGTGTCGTTGACGTTTGGCCACTCACTCGAGTATGGCATTTTTCAGAACACGGGGGGTGGCGGCGCCTACAATAGCACCGGAGACGAAGATTACTACACTCGGGACGTTTTCGAAATAGAGGAGATTGAGGTTTGGGGTTGTGGTGGGGATAGTGAGGCCGAGACAGAAGGCTCGGGCGTGGGAGGAACAGGAAGCGCTGGTGCGCAGGCAGATTACGCTTGGGAAGGGTCCTGGGGCGGACAAGGCTTCGGGGGGTGGGTTTTCTTGTCATTATTGGCTGGAAGCTTTACTAATTTCCTTCCATTATGTAGGCGTTGCTAGAGATAGCTGGGCAGAGTAGGAGAGTGGAGAGTATGCCTTGTGCTTTAGTCTACTTTTTTGGTGGCATGCCACAAAGTTGACCACTGGTTCTTTGCCTCGTTTCTCTTACTTTCGATTTTTTCATACATGGCTTGGCGACTACGGAAGTTAATTTACGATTAGACCCCCGAGCAGCATTGCACTGCGCCGTAACATTGGAACATTGGGCTGGCAGAATGGCGTTGGAAACGATAACCTAATATTGGTGCTATCATATGCAGGGTTGGTCATTCGTTTATTATTCTACCGCCTGCCGGTGCAAGTGTCTACCATCGTTATCTAGGACGGAGGGAGGAAAAGGAAAGGGGAAAGAGATGCAAGTATGATATGTATGATAGACTAACTATCATACCAATTCCAAGAGGGGAAATGGTGCCGAAGTCCCCACCGCTGAGAACCCCTTACGACAGGTGATACAGGAACTAAATGACATCGCACGACCGGAAGCAATTACAAGCGCAGGGTTTCGCGTTGAGCCTCACCTCGGAAAACCCTAATACATCAATAGCAACCACTGTAAGACTAGCAGCGCCAAAACCACCTGTTAAAAAAGAGAAACCCCACCATCTCACATTAACCGCACACTCCACCGTCCAACTCCCCTCCTCCAGCACATCCGGGGCCCGCATGCGATTCGAATAAGCCGCGCTCCCGCCGGCGAGCTGCAGGGTCGGATTTCTCCCCAGAGAGCCTGTTCCTTATCGTACACCGGCACTGCAGAGCGGGGGCAGTGGGGGGCGGTGAAAGCGTAACGTTTATGCACTCCCGCGACAGATGCGATGTCGTGTGGGATGAGGTATAGTACAGTCGTGTCCGGAAAGTTTTCGTACCCTCGCATGGGAACCACACAACCACAACCCCCAACCATAAAAATTTCAAAAAAAATGTAAAGAATTCAATTAAAGAAAACATGATAGTATTGCTAGTAGACAATAAAAAAACATTATTACCATTTTGTATGGCCTCCATTTGCATCCAGTACAGCTTGCATTCTCTCAGGCATCCTATCTATCCATCTATCCAGCTTCTCTTAAGGAATTAAATCTCACTCTTCTTTTGCTGCCTCAAACAATTTAGCTGCACTATGAGGCCTTCTTTCCAGTCTGGAGAATCGCTTGGTAAGGGCTCTTTTGAGTAGTGCCCATGCGTTCTCAATAGGATTGAGATCTGGTGAGTTGGGTGGCCAAGGGAGTATTTTGTAACTACAGTCTGCTTCCAATTTTCGATTTTCCTCACCACTATGCCAGGACGCATTGTCTGCAGCAAGGTAGATATTGTTAGAAGGTCTATCCAGATCGTCTATAAATGGAATAAGGTAAGGCTGGTGGATTTCCATTGCATATTGGTGAGAGTTTAGGCCAAGTCTGTATCTTTTACTGGTCCTTTCCTCCTCCCTCCTCTTTCTCGCCAGAATTAACTTAGTCTTTCCTCCCTTCATCATTGCAGCATATACTCCAATGCTAGTTCTTCTAGACTTAAAGCTAGGCTTTAAGTTTTTTTCTTCTAGCTCTTCATCAGGTCTAACTCTGACCTTTCTTCCTGTTGGATTTGGGTCATTAACAATGGTGGCTTCATCCACAAAAACAACCCAATTCTATGCCCCTTTCCAGTTCCTCCTTCTAGCAAACTCCCTTCTTTTCTCCTTTCATCCTTTTCTCCAAAAAGGCTTTTTGCTAGGTATCAGAAACTTAAAACCAGCTTCTGATATGATCTTATAAATAGTGGTTTTACTAAGACCAATATTCACTTTTTTGGTAATGTTGCGTAATGCTAAATGAGGCTCAGCATCAATAACTGACTCCACTATCCTTTTTTTTTCTGTTGGTAATCTTGGTTTGTCTTCTACCTCTTTTTGCATAGTAAGTGTTTCAACCCCTTGATTTAGCTCTTTTTACCACAGACTGAACAGTTGACTTGGATACACCTAAAGACTTAGAAATTTTGTCATATCCCATATCTATATGTTTATACACAGTATAAATTTCCTTATTCAGGTCTTCTCTTACTCTTACGTTATGTGGAGAGGCCATGGTAAGGAGGGTTGTTGTGGTGATAACGTGTTACAGGGTTGCACTTCAAGGATACGAAAACTTTCCAGACACAACTGTACTATGCAGCACGCACTGCTGCCCTCTAGTGATCGCACTCAGACTGACAACCTGCCAACATGGGTTCAAAGTAGCTAGTGCACCGCCAATCACCCTAGGGTCTCTGTATCCCTCTCCGACCTTGAACTAAGCCGACTACAACTACTGTACCATCCAAGCGCTTCCAAAGGCATATGCCACTGAAGATGCAGCCATGGTACGGGATGAGCTGCTCAAGCTCAAGGTGCCTATTCCAACTGTGGTAGAACAGGATACCTCACAGGAAACTAACTCGTGAGACGAATAGACAGGTAGCATACTGGAGTAGATGTTGGAGGTTGAGAATGCCTTTTATAAGGTTTTGTGAGGAGGGTGCGGGTATAGATGTGATGGCGTATGATATGGAAAGGGTGGGAGGCAGGAAGAGAGGCAATCACATGAATTGACTTGTATGTATGCCACTGTGGAAGTGGCATACTGTGATATGACGGGTATGGTATGACAAGGTATGATATCTATGATATCTCCCGGTATGATAAGTTAGTAAAAGCAAAGAACTACAGTATGGTTTTGAAGTAACTAGAACCTGTACCAATCGTGTTGCAAAATTTGACGCCTTATGTAATCAGGGTAAGAGGTAACTGGCAGCAAATTTTGCCTCCACAGGTCTCTAATATACTTTATGTTAAGTAGCTCTTGGTATTATCATTTACAACCAATTCACTGATTTCCAAAAAGAAACTGATTGTAAATATATAGTACTAGTGTATATTCTAATTAATACTAACTGAATGGTATTTCGAAATTAATCAATCATTTCATATTAGTTCTAGTTTCATTCAACCACATGATGATGTAAAGTATACTTTCTGTGTACAAGACTTTCATACTCCATTGATCTATACACTGTATTAGATTGATAGGCGTCCATAATCTTCTGTACATGGGGTTAGTATTTCCAAATTAATTGTTCAGAAACTCCAGCCAAAGCTTTTGGCCTTAGGCATTTTAAAGACTCAGAGTCATACATACAATTCACCCTTGTATACCTCTTTGCTACCCCACTGTAATACTCAATAAAATTGACTTCAAAATAGAAGGCAGGATAAAAAATGACCGCATGGCCTGTACCTAAAATCACTTAGAACAATTGATTTTTCTGAGCTTGGAAGTCTGGTTGTACAGCCAGTGATACAAGGGCACAATAGTATCTACCCTCTAAGCAATGAGGATTATGAATGTTGGATATCCCTGTACTTGATGAGATAATACATTGTGTTAGAAACTGTCCCTGATTTTGTGGTCAAAGACCACACTCAGTCAAAACAAGTTTAAGTCCTTTGGGTATTTTATTGGAAAGTACAAGATACTGTATAAAGCCACTATTTAGGTGGTTGGGATCAACAGTAAATCTATCTCACAAGCATTTTACATTTTCTCCATCAGGCTCCAAATACATTTCTGAAATATGTAATACTTTATCTGCATACTCAAGGAGTAATTTTGCATTACCAAATTCAAAAGAGGCCCTACAATGAGGAAATTGAGCCTGAAAGCATGGAATTGCTTTATTGACCATGTGGCTAATTAATCTTTCTACATTCCACCAGATATCTCCTCCACACTTCAATAGCTCGCAGGTTTTACCATCTTCAAGCCATCTGACCAGTGTAAGGAAGAGTGAAATATGTAAACCCTGACGATAACCTTTTTTGAAATGGTGATTACACAGGATGGATCTAAATGTAATGTTTTCTATCATTATGTAATGATCGTACTCCTTCTCACTCAGTTCTTCAACAGGTAATGATGTTATCTTGCTCACTGGCTTGATATCGTGATAGCTTAGAGAACCCTTATCTTCCTTCTAACTTTGAAAAACGATAATCTGCTTGTACTCACAGTTTC